>NC_082404.1:12491105-12505003 GCF_031168955.1 Gadus macrocephalus
GAGAGGGAGAGAACGAGAGAGAGAGAGTGAAAGAGGTGGGGAGATAGGAGGAGAAGGCATGGATTATTTTGCAGTGCCGTGCTTGTGGAGAGAAAGGTCCCAATTACTCCTTAGCCTACAGGAGCCAATTACTCCTAACTCTATTTTCTTTAACCTCGGAGAGGTGGGAAAGCACACACACAAGCACACATTCACATTCGCACACACACACAAACACACACGCGCCATACACAAACACATACACACACGCACACACACACACACACACACACACACACACACACACACACACACACACACACACACACACACACACACACACACACACACACACACACAGACACACACACACACACACACACACACACACGCATGCATGTACACACGCATGCACGCACGCACGGCACGCACACGCATGCACAGAGCAATGCACGCACATGTGCCATACATACAGTGTTCTACTACCCACATACATTAGGTGCGTTTCCATCCCCCTGATTTTATGCGAACTTTGAACTATCGAATCAGTAAACGGTGATGGAAACACCAAAATTCGCATAAAAATCCTCTAATTCGCAAAAAGGTTTATCCGCTCGCTTGAGGTGGTTTTTGACAAATGCGAAAGAGAGTAAATTCGCAAAATTGGAGATAGAAGTAGCGAACTTCGAACACACAGGACTGATAGCCTTTCCGATTTCCGCATAACGACCGGCCATAGCAACCCTGCCGACATCAATGTCATCACCCTGCTCCACTGCAACCACTTGATGGAAACGCACCTAATTCGAATAACTTTTTTGCGAACTTTCTAAAGATTCGCATTACCTTTTAGATGGAAACGCAGCTATTGACACACACATACACAGGCATAGACATGCACATAACCAGGGCTATTTAAATAAGATTATCACACCTATGAAATATATCCATACATTTATGCAAATAATGAACATCTGCTGCACTATGTGCTTTGGCTATATCTGGTAATTTACAATGCATGGTCAGAAGACTGTGATGACCTTTTCTGCACACGCCCACTGATTACAGCAGGATTTAGAAAAGGAGAGCTCCACTTTAAGCATCCACAGGGGCCTTGTGTTTATACACACATCTAGTTTAAGAGCCAGCAGGTGAGGATGGGCAAACCAGTTTTTTGTGTGGCCGCACGGAATGAAAGAGAGCAATGATGGATGAAATGAAGAAAGATGGAGAGGAAGGAAGAATGAAAGAAAGGAACGTATCTGTGCGCTCCGTTCCATTTTGGCCGTCCTCCTCTCTTCTCGTCTTAGCTCACTAGCACTCTGTGTTTGTGTATGTTTGTGTATGTTTGTGCATGTGTGTGTGTGTTTGTGTGTGCGTGTGGTGTGTGTGTGTCTTCACTGTGATGTGTATGGCTTGTCAGAGCAATGGGGTCAGTGTTGTCAGCCACGCTTGTTGCTCCTCAATGGCTTCATGTAACTCTGCTGCTTCTGGGGTAGCAGGTGCTTCTTTTACACACACGTGTGTGTGTGTGTGTGTGTGTGTGTGTGTGTGTGTGTGTGTGTGTGTGTGTGTGTGTGTGTGTGTGTGTGTGTGTGTGTGTGTGTGTGTGTGTGTGTGTGTGTGTGTGTGTGTGTGTGTGTGTGTGTGTTTTCCTGAATACATGCCTTTGCGATATTTGCATGGGTACTCCTCCTATTATTGTAGTGCGACTGAGAGAGAGAGAGAGAGAGAGAGAGAGAGAGAGAGAGAGAGAGAGAGAGAGAGAGAGAGAGAGAGAGAGAGAGAGAGAGAGAGAGAGAGAGAGAGAGAGAGAGAGAGAGAGAGAGAGAGAATGGTGGTGGGGTGTAGTTTAGCTCCCGGGTTTGGTATTTATATATCTAAGAGGCAAATGATTTAATAATACAAAGCTGTCACCTCAAACCCCCAGTGACATGGAATACAGGGAGGGTGGCTCATGGGATTACAGACCATGTACATGAGGAAGACCTCCCATTCACCTGTCCCCTCTGCTTGTCCATCTGCCCCTCCATTCAAAATCCAATCGGTCTGTTCTCTTTCTTTATTGCTGAAAATATATTCCATAAAACCATCTGTTGCACAATTCATCATCCACTCCACCTTCAGTCCAATTATCTGTGCAGGTTCAGATTTATTTTGCTTTATTGTCCATCAGGATTGGCAGAGAATCCTCTTTAGTCCTGCTCAGTGAAAACAAACAAGCAAAAATATTCAGCCATGCAGAATCCACCCCTCCATTCATCCACCCCATCCATCAATAAATCTATACATCAGCCTTACTCTGGCATCGATCAGCCCCTGCACGTTTTGGTCTGCTGGTGCTAAATAGGGATGGGATATTTGTCTGTGTTTGTTTTCATTGATTTCTTATTATAGGGGGGTGGTGTGTTGAGGTAGGGGGAGAAGTGAATGCAGCTGGGGGTAACGGTATGGTAATTCTGCCACATCCACATTTAATTTTTATTTGTAGTCTCCCAAGGTGGCCGAATTTGGAGAGAGGGAGGAAAGACGATTACGTTAGAGGCCTAGTTAAACTGACTAAAGGATATTGTGAGAAAAGGCTCTCCTGAATGACTCTCTTCTGTCGTTATCAGTTACTCCTTTTGTCTTTATGTGGTTGGACGTTGGACCTTTACTTTAATGGAGACCTTCTAGAGTGTCCCCATGGGGATTTAGGTACTGCTAATGCTACAACCTGGATGTTTGATGGGGTCGGAGACGTGTACGATGAGTTGCTTCAAGCTATCCTTTCTTTAATCGTTTTATTAAAAAAAAAATTGTCTCTGGATTACTTATTAAACATCCATCTATTCATCAAAATTGAGGATATTCTATCAATGACAGTACTCTGTTATTCCCTTGTATGTTATTTTGACATAATTAGGGAGGCTGATGAAGAGGAAGAGGTCATATTCAATTCAGGGTTTGGGAAGAGGGCTTGGCAGTTTGGGGAATCCTGCCATGAGGACAGGTTTAATACAACCGTTACTTACGTATAACCCTATCATGGCATTTTCATCTAAGTATAAAGAGACCATTACTGCCGATTTTAGTAAGTACAGAAATGGCAATACGGTGTATTTAAATCTGTGAGTTTTCTCATATGCTCTGCTCTCTTTCTCTCCCTCTTTTCCGAATGGTTATCTCACGCAACGGGCCATTTCCATCGGGAGGGGAGATGATTTTAATCATACATTGCCTTCTCAAAACAGGAATCCCATACGCACGCAGTCGACAAAATCTGTCAAACACAAATAGACAGCCTATCTCTCGCACACATTGGATGTTCAATCTTTACGCGTTATTATACATTCGCATGCTAAATATAATTTTTTGTTTACTGCCGTACCAAACCCAAACATCTGATTTGCATACTAGTATATCTCCCGTCAACAGATGCGTCTCTATGGCTGAGGAATGAATGGCTTTTGTGATTCTTGGGTGCTGGCAGTCTTGCGCTTTCAGCTATATTGCTGCAGAGTTAGTTGCAGCAGCACCTATATGCTGTTAAGTGGTGATCATGTTTCTCAAGGTCGGAGAGGGATTGTGTAGGCCTGCATAATGTGGGATGGGTATGAGCTGCTACCACTGTGCGCTCCGGGGTTGAATAACACAATCTGAATCACCTTGGGCCGCATCACGCTATAAGAGACTCTGCGAAACGTTAGCATGGGTTCGGTCGTTGCAGTCTGTGAATCAGCGCTAAATGCTTCCAGAGCAGAATGACGGGGCGGATCTCGATCGTGTTATAACGGTTCTAACGTTGTGAGGATGAATTGTTTTAAATTCTTAATAACTCAAATATATATATTAATTGTCATCAATAGAAAAGCAGATATAGTTTTTATCAGGGCATGTCTCATCTCATAAGATGAGACAAATCAAATTTTTATTTGATTCAAGCTACTTATATTACGATGCTAGGCTGTAGACAGATGAGCAAGCCATTAACTGCTATGCAAGGTGCTACAGTAAGTGTTTCTAACTAACAGAATGAGCAAAGAGAGCAGGGGGACCTGCCTAACCATAACTTTTGTTATCTGTGTCGCGGCCAATTAGGTTGTTCTCTGTGAGAGGTTTTAATGACTCACTGTCCCTTAGCCATGAGGCCCTTTGTCCCTCAAGTCAGCTTATTGTGTCTTATTGTCTGGTTTGTTCTCCTTTCTTCTCCTCCATATCCTTCCCTTCTCTGCCTTCCTTTGCTCATAAAACCCAACCCCTTTTTCCACCGTACCTTCCTCCATCTCCCCCTCTCTCCCCCTCCCTCTCTACCCCCCCCACCCCCCCCACCCCCACCCTCCCCCCATCGCCAGGTGACATCCAATCGCGTGGCTCAGCAGCAGCAGCAACATCAAAGTGGGGCGGGGCCAGGTAATTGAAATAAAATGTCTTTCTACCCTTTGTTCCCACAAATATCATATCAAATATCACCACCACAGACACTGAAATGAGGATGATGTTGATGATACATTTCTGTGCCTTTACATGGGATACCATGGGAAAGTGTTTCTATGAACTTCATCTGCACTACTTCCTTAATATAGCAGAATTTATGGGGGGAGACAGAACAGAACAGAACCAAAAACTAAAAGGCCCGGAGTAACGCCTTGTCTCGTGTTTCGTTCTAAAATTTCGATATTCTACTGAAAATAAACCAAAATTGTATTAGATGTCAGACATTGACGGGCCGTCAGCGACATGATTGAACTACTGTGAAGTGAGGGAAAGTGAAATGCCCCCCTTTTTCCCAGGTTTGAGCTATTCTGGAATCAGCCTTTACATTGATAATCTAAAGAAGTCTGATTTGTGTGAATTCTTGTCAGCTTCTGTGACGACGAGTGCCTAGTCCTTCACAGAGTTAGAACGTCACAGAGAAAGCGGAGGCGGTGTGGCTGAAGCCGTTTTCATGGTGTCTGGCCCTATCTCTCCAAGTAGACATATCTAAACATCTCATCATTGCTCTGCAAGCATATACACAGCATGCACACAGGAAATACAGCATTTATTTGCTGTGTTTGTAGACCCACTAACATTGAACAGCCCAGTTCAGTTTCGACCTAAGGGACCATGGTAAAACAATATCTATTCATTTCATCCACCTTTTATTTACAGTTCTGGCGTTGGTACTGAAGCGTTCTGTTTTCAAGTGTTTTGTGTTAACGTTGGACCACGGAGGCTCACAGAGTGGCGAGGCCACGCAGGGAATACACGCATCATAGGCTTCAATTCCCCCTCATTCCGACTCTCGAACCATACCGCGATATATATATATATATCCCGTAGCCCAGCCGCTAGCCTGACCCCGTCGTAGCACGCGAGCGCGTCTGCCATATGGCCATGCGATTGCGTTTACCCTTCTTCTCTCGCGCTCCGTTCACTCAATTCCATCCCTTCGTTCATTCCCTCTTTCTTACTCCCACTCCGCCCCCCAAAGGAATCTACTACTCCAGCTCCACCTTACCCAGCCAGCGTGTGAGCTCCCCACTGTCTGCTGGGGGCGGCGGCGGCGGCGGCGGCGGCGGCAGCGGGGGAGGGGGGCCGGGGTCCCCCAGCAAGCTGCAGAGGCTGGGCTCTTCCTCGGACGCTCCGGGCTACGCCACCACCCAGCGCCTGCCTTCCTCCTCCTCCTCTTCCTCGCCCAGCAAACAGTCCCCCATCGGCCGCCTGGCCAAGTCCTACAGGTATATACCCGCCGTGGGTTGCGGGTTCCGGGGGTCGCGGCGCGTGTCTTTGCTGCCTGCCTGGAGGAAATAGGGGGGTTGAGGGTGCGAGAAATGTAATCGGGGGGTGGGGGGCAAGGATGGTGAAGGGGGGGGGCGACAGGATGGGGGGGGCGGGGGGGCGACAGGGGGGAACATCTGTTGTAGCGTCTCTGGTGGGTTTCATTTTATTCGGGCTTGCTGGGCTAGCATGTGGTTGGATACCGAGGGACAACTAGGCACTTTATTTGCACCGCAGTGGGACGGACACACACACACACACACACACACACACACACACACACACACACACACACACACACACACACACACACACACACACACATGCGTGCGCACTGCGCAGACACACACACACACACGCACACCGTTGATCTTATCATAGACACAGACCATACGCAACACTGCCGAACGGTATCAGTAACAGAAGCACAACAGTGATTCCCTGACTGAGGCCAATGGCTGAACAGCCCATTCTAAACAGAATGATTGCAACACATTCAAATGTAAATAGGAGACACCTCTCCCCACCCCCCGCCCCCACCCTCCCCGTTTTTGTTTAATTGTTTTCCTTCACTCCCAGCACCAACATCGCCGTGACGACAGCGGGAGGGGGCGTGTCCCCTCATAGAGTGGCTTCTCCACCCAGCTCCGCTGGAGGGGGAGGGGCTAGTGCATCATCATCCCCCCTCCACCAGGTAAGAAACACACATGGCGTGTGTGTGTGTGTGTGTGTGTGTGTGGGTGTGGGTGTGTGTGTGTGTGTGTGTGTGTGTCTGTGTGTGTCATGCAAATACATACTCACGCTATCATTAGGATATGTGCGCACACTTTTAGTATACTTTGGATTCTTACTGTGTTTCATATTATTTTTCATTTCAATCTATTAGTTCACGTTAATCGCCTGATAAATTCCAATACCCATGGTTGAATTGATGAATGGATAAAAGAGGGGGGGAAGTGGGAAATGATCAGCATAAAAGTATAATGCACTTATTCCAAAGCAGCCACAGCAGTAAAAGTGTCAATGGCCGGTGTATACTTACCTTAAAAACTCATTATATTGGCAGGGCTGTTATACTCAGCAGGAGTTATGCTATTGATTCAGCAAAGTGGTTGGGGGGTGCTGCAAAGAATACCTTACTCCTCTATTAACCCGGTTTCTTGTTTTTTCATATCACTCACACAGTTACCAAGGTTTCATCATTCATTTGAAGTGTTCCGAAAAACGTAACATGAATAAGGGTGTTGTGTGTTGTTATTTTAAGACTTTAGGGTGTTTTGGGAACTCAATGTGAAATCTCTCAGGGTGTGGATAGCGAATAGCGTAACCATGCTAATGCTAAGAAACAAGTTTGCTCATTGCATTTTAAGACTATTTGGACAAGAAAAAATATAATAAGTAATAGGCTTTTTTAATGATACAAATATGTTGCATTATTTATTTAAAATAAACAAAAAAACGAATTTAACTTTGACGGGGAAAGCAGCCATTGACAGCTCATTCCAAAGGCTGCTCATATTAGCGGCGGGGGGAGGAGTAGGGTTGCTTGACCTGTGTTCCCTCTGTGTTGCCGTAGATGAGTTCAGGCATAGGGAGTTATGCCACACTGTCTCCCAAACGCCTGGCCGCCCACCACGCCTCCGACCAGTACAAGATCTCCCACGAGCTCTACGCCACCGCCACACTGCAGCGCCCCGGGAGCCTGGCAGGTTAGAATGCACACACACACACACACACACACACACACACACACACACACACACACACACACACACACACACACACACACACACACACACACACACACACAGACATGCATGCACGGTCATGAAAGCAATTTGGGAGAACTGAAGTAAGCTTAAAGAACATTAACAAGGTCCCTTTGCTACAAGACTCACACAAACACACACTCACACACACGCGTGTGAGCGCACACACACACACATAAATCCTCACATTTCAAACCTGGACTTGAGGTTAAGTTAACCAAAGAAGTGGAAGAGGGAAGGAACAATGGCGGTGTTGTTTGATTAGCTGGAATCCCTGAAGTGTTTTGTCCTCACCGTCTGACAGAACGTTATTTCTGGGTGAATTTCTTAAATAAGCAGCTGCTGCATATGCAAGTGAATAGAAGCTTAACCTTCACTAGGATGGAGCATTGGCTACAGGCTATTAGCGTAATGCTAATAGCCTTAGTCATTCTTCCTGTGTTTTTCAATGACATGCTAAAGAAAAAAGGAAAGAAAACATAACTGTTGAAATAGCAGTTTGTGGCCAATGAGCTGAAAAAATTTGGTCACGGCCTTGTCTCTGGAGTAAAGTGTTTTATGGGTAGTATATCTTGTAGTAAGCTATGGCCATTGTATCTCGTTGCCTTGCAGTACAGTGAGTGCAATCCCATCAGAAACTGTTGAAGCTTTAGTATAGGACATATTTGTAGTTCTTTCCTTTGTACTTCAATCTTTTGTAGTTCCTCAGCATCACAATATACATAATTTACTTCATATTATGAATTTTATTCATGCAAATTTCTTTGATCTTAACTTTGTTACCCTCATAGCTCTCGTAGTCGAGTTGGCTTTTTTATTCTGTTTGAATTCACAGTACAGACTCTGAAGAGATAGATATGACGTCAATAAAATAAGACTTTGTTGATATAGCTTTAAGGAAAAGATGCAACTTATTTAAACTCTTGGGAATCCCCAGAAATCTGTGGCACTAGATACATCTCTGACCATGAAACAGCACGACTTGTTTAATGACCTAGTTTTCCAATATAGATTTAAACAATGGTGCGTCACAGCTACAATATATGTAGTTCTGTGGAACTGTATTTTCAGTTCTTGCAGTACTGTTGGTCAGACTGAGGTTTTTACAGGATTTCTTTCATTCACAACAGTTTTAAAAATTGAGTATTGAACAATGTTATCATTGTGAATGGTAGCTGAATGGTCAATGAGCCAAGGATTCAGACGATTGTTATACTTGCAATTTGTTACAGGAAACTCTCGATTTGTACCCACGTTTCCCTCTCAAAGGGAACAATTATTCTCGGCTTGCCCTTCTACAGTTTGAAATAAAAAAAATAAATTAAAAAAAAGCTATTTATTTATTAATCCTCTGGAGTACAGTGAGATGTGCTGCTCTTCTGCTTCTGGAACTTTAAGTGCCGTTGATGGAAAACATGACCTCCAGATGCCCTGAAGGCATCTGTCGGTTCCCAGCCAGGGGTCCACCCGTTTCTGAAGAGTGGAGATCAACAAGGGAGAAAAGGAATGAGACCGTTGCCTGATGAGAAAACGAGTCTCATGGCATGTTTTTCTCCCCGCTATAATTGGCAGACCTAGTTCAAGTGCGCTTGAATGTGAAAGTGCCTCACAAACCGTTTTGAATTTCATTCACCAAAACACACGGCATGGGATGGGTTCGCCGAGTGAATGCATTTAAAAACAGTTTAAAAGTGTTTTGGCAATCGATTATAATCAATGAACTTGAGATTTGCCAAAGAGGACTCTCTTACTTTTTGGATTCCGTTATCACTCCCAGCCTATCTGGTGTGAGAAGGACATTCAAACGAGCATGTCAACATTGAGTACGTAAGGCCAGAGTTTGAGGACATTTTAACCCGGCATCTCAAAGCCAAAAGACGCTTTTATTAATCTGCTAACATCTATCTAACATCTTAATTATTTGGTATATAAAAGGGGACTTAACTACAAATATGCCACAAATTGAAAGAGACGGTTGTCCACAAATGCCCTCTCGAGCCAGAGTCTGCATATGACAGTAAACAAGTTGCAAGTTGTGAGAAACAAGAGGAGAATGAAACATTTAAGAGCATGCAGCAGACTGGAGGCTGAAGTGGTTGCGCAGAAGTGTTATCGACAACTTAACCATCGACCGCATCAGGCACAGAGTATTCTCCGGCTTGTAGCTGTAGCTGAAGCTGCATCAGAACCCAGACATGGCTGTCTCCCCCACCCATCATGGAAAGTGTGCGTGGGAAGTGTATGGATTGCCTTCCTTTGCTGCTCAGTACTCATATCAAAGATGGAAGGGGAGGGGAGTTGGGCTGATAAATGAAGAGTAGACTTTGATGAACACTGATGTGGAGTGGAGCAAAGAGGGAATGATTGTCTCTGTTGAATATGTATCGCCGTGGAGAGATGCAGATTTGCATGTAGATGCCGTTAAACTTGTTACCGCTGCTCATGCGAAAATGAAGGAGCCCCGAGGTACTGTTTTATCTTTTGTTTTGGCTTTTACTTTTTTCACACTCTCATTTCTCGGGCCTCATTTCCTGACAATGTGAAACCTCGGATAGCTCTGTTTCTCTCTTTCTTTACTTTTATCCCTCTCTTCTTATCGCTCTCGGTCTCTCTCTTTTATTCTGTCCCTTTTTATATCTCTCTCTCTCTCTCTGTGTTGTCCACATGAGCTCCGCTCGTTGGTTGATAGAAAGAGGTCAGTGCCTCAAAGAGTCTCGTTTGAGTCTCTGATGGGACCAAATGATAAAAAGGGAAATAAATAAATATTTCAAATAAATAAGTAACTCAACTGGACTCCCCCGGACATCAAAGAGGTAGACTTGGGAGGGAGGGAGGAGAGAGAGAAGGCGAATGAGCCAGGCCATGCTATGTGTGTCCGGGACTCTCATTAGTGACCCTACATGAAAATTATGACTCTATCTCTCTCTCTCTCTCTCTATCTCTCTCTCTCTATCTCGCTCTCTCTCAACACTATGCATTAGTGACAAGCTCTTATTGCTGCAGTGAAACTCAATTCAGTCCTAAACACCGGCTACTTTATGACATCCCTCTCTCTCCCTCTCTCGCTCTTGCTCTCAGTCGCTCTCTCTCCCTCTCTCTCTTTCTCTCTCATTCTCACTCTCCCTCCCTCGATCTGTCTCTCCCATTTTGGAGAGGCTCCATGGGCAGTGGTCTGTTAGGGTTGGTGTGTGGGGGGGGGGTGTAGCTCGGTGGGGCCGGGGGGAGAGAGACGAGAAACACTTGCCTGACAAGCTCTGGTTTCCTCCTCTCTTCCCCTTGGCCACCGTTGCGTCTCAAATCTGGCCTAATGGTGTGGAAGAGAGATGCACACTCCACCGTTGTTGGTTCGCACACAGGCCAGGCAGGACTCTGGCTCGGCCATGCCTCCCCAGGGGCTGGCCTATAGCCCACCCTACCCCGGCCAAGAACCCACTGACGTTTGTATCTTCTCACACAAATGGGCCGCGATCCAACATCCCCCTTAATGTACCAAACCAAAGATCATACCGTCTCTATTATTTATATGGATAATTATCTTTGCGTTTCTGTCGGACACCGTCATGTCCTGTGGGCGGGCACGTCTTGGGTCATGCCAAGATGTCTGTCGTCTTGGCTTCAAAGTGGCTGTGCGGCTGGCTGTTATGGTTGAGATGATGTGTTGGGAGGAGACTGAGGCTTGGGTTAAGAGTGCATGAAAGCACACTAGCCAACGTCTACGCCTGAATGGAGGCCCTGGCATGCTATGCTGTTTGATCAGAAAGTGTGCGAGTTATCGGTTGGGACACTTCAGCGTAAGAACCCATTCTCTCAATCTCGCTATCGCTCTCTTTCTATGATTCTTTATCCCCCCCCCCCCCCCCCCCCCCCTCCTCCCCCCACACACTTTCGTTCTCTTCCTCTCCTCTTCTTCCTCATTTGCCCCCTTTATCTCTCTCCTCTTTCTTTCTTTCTTTCTTCCCTTTGTATTTCTGACTCACTTCTCGTTTGTCATTGTTGTGGCGGTCTCTCTTCTCTCTCTGCCGGTCTCTCCCTTTTTCTCGCCCATATCTCTCTCTCTCTATTGCTCTCTCTCTTTTTGGTAATTGTTTGACCGGCGTCAATCTGTCCGTCTCGGGTTCCGGTCCTCCAAGGGGGGGCGTGCGACGTGTTTGAGTCGAGGTTGTCTCATCTGTCTAATAGCGCTCTGATGCTTCAATTTGTCCCGCCCCTGTCATGATCAAACGACCCGCTAGCCAGCGCTCGTTCCTGGGGGCACGTGGTCGTGGGCATCCTGCCAAGTCACCAGCAGGGGTGCGGGGGGGGGGGGGGGGGTGGGGGGGGACTCCGCATCTCATTACCTCTGAGCTGATGCTCGGCAATGTGCAGCGGCGAGATTAAAAACATGAAATACGACAGAGAACAGAGCAGTGCGGCGTCTTCCTCTCTCTCTTTCCCTCTCTCTCTCTCTCTCTCTCTCTCTCTCTCTCTCTCTCTCTCTCTCTCTCTCTCTCTCTCTCTCTCTCTCTCTTTCCCTCTCTCCTCCCGCTTCTATCTCTCTCTCTCTCTCTCGCTCCCTCGATCTGTCTGTCCAGCCATCTCCCTCTTTTCCATTTTTCCCGTCTGTTTCCTTTTCTGCTGTCGCACTCATTTTTCTAAATGTGCAAAAAGAAATCTGTTTCCATTTTTCCTTAATCGCCTATTTCATCGGCGTGGTTGTTTTCTCTATCTCCGGATTTCCTCCCTAATGCCATCACTCTTTGTGTCTCTCCCTCTGTCTCTCTTTATCTTCGTCCTTATTGTTTCCTTCTCTCTCTACCTCCTCTCTCTCTCTCTCTGCCTATCTCCCACTGTGTGTCTCTCTCGCTCTCACCCGACTCTGTGTTAATAAGAATATGCATGTCACTTGGACCTCTGTCACACTCGCTATCAATAAAGCGAGAATGAAAGAGTAAATCATATTACAATAGACTGGCGGTGATATCGCAGAACACCGACAAATTGGGGTTGCGCTCCCACGTTGAATAGATGCGCCCCTGTAGTTACTCAGTTTGCCTCCTTTATCTTCTGTTGGGGGGCTCGGAGGGATGGTGGGGACTGGAAAAGTGATACTTTTGATGACTCCTTTTGGGGCTCTAGTCATCCTTCGTTCCCCCTCACCTCGCGTTGTCCATGTCATTTTCCTGACTCTTTAATCTCAATCTTTTAATCTTTACGGTCCTGCCATCCATTACATATTTGTTAACGTGCAATCCTCTCCTTTCCCAAGCTCCCTGATCACATGCCTGTCTCACATTCGTCATACTGTCAATCTGTCCGTTCCTCCATCTATCCGTCCATCTGTTCATCCATCATCCTTTCTTCACTCCTCCCTCTGTAGCGTGCCTCTATTAGTCTCGTCCACCCGTCCACAGCTCCATCACAAACGATATGCATCCGTCTAACCTCTCTCTCTCTCTCTCTCTCTCTCTCTCTCTCTCTCTCTTCTCTCTCTCCTCTCTCTCTCTCTCTCTCTCTCTCTCTCTCTCTCTCTCTCTCTCTCTCCGCCGCTCCAGGGTCCCGGGGCTCCTACAGCAGCCAAGCACAGCCAGGAGCCGCCCCTCCGGCCCCTGGGCTCCCCGGAGCACCACATAGACCCCATCTATGAGGAGCGCGTCTACCACAACAAGGGCCCGATGAGAAGCCTGAGCCAGAGCCAGGGGCCCGACGGGGGCCCCTACCGCAACAACACCGGTAAGACACTGGTCGTGTTGCTTGCTGTTGTTCTTGCCAAAGTGTTTATCTGCCACACATGTAAACAGACCCGTGAGGCATTCAAAGTCGTCTTTCATTGTGAGCTAGCATATTTTGACAATTAGCTAATATGACGCGCCAAGGAGAGGATTATTGCATTAGATAAATGCATGAGTGATCGTAAAATAATGTTACTCATGATAACAATAATAAAAATTGAAATATGTGTAAACTCATATTATATCTTCATACAAAATACACATGACTTACCGCACAAAGTGCAATGATAGTCAAACTGTACATGAGGGACCACGTTTAGCCTTTGAAGCCTAATTCGTGGTACTGTAAGGTTCATTGCATAGTTAGCATAGCTTGTCACATTGCTTCCATTGCTTTCCAAACCCCTCTTCATCGCATTCAAATAAAATGATGACGCAAGTAACTTGCCTACTGTGTGCACAGATCGAACACACTGTTATTTAGTATTTACTTTGACTGTAATCTGCAGATTAAACAGACCTATAAAGAGCATTTTCAGCGACAGCTACTAACATCTATTGATTAAATTGCAGAATTTTACTTCCTCTCTCTGGGAAAAAAAGAGAATAGATTGTTGTATTTACTTTGTAACACCCACACTTCATATCAGTATTTCAACAGAAATCTAATCAAAGCCTAATAAAAACGCTAATGAAAGAT
>NC_082404.1:12510103-12530103 GCF_031168955.1 Gadus macrocephalus
TGTGGGAATCCATATTCCAATATCTCCACGTTCCCCTCTCCTGCCCCCTCCTCTCTCTCCTCCTGCAGTCTTCTCCCCCTCCTTTCTGTGGGACTCAAGCAGATACTGAGAGGAGGTGGCAGACAGGCCCTCCAGCTCCTCTATCCAGGGGTGTGTATCTGAAGGAAACCTCCTGTTGGGGAGGCACTCTCATCTCTCTCCTCCTCCAGCCTCTCCCCCTTCGAGCTGCCTCCCTGGTCATCCTTTACATGATGACAATTCAACTCCTCTTCCCGTGCATTTGTGTCACAGAGGTTCTCCTCTTCCTCCTCCTTGTCTTTGCCAAACTCTTGGTAGTGGGCGTTCTGGTCGTGATGCTGGGAGGCGGAGCAGCCAACTGGCAGGGAGCCCAGTCTGGTGTATACAGAAACACCCTCAGACCAATCATCAGTCTGGCTCAGGTGATGAAGGTTGTCTGGGTATCCGTCTTCTGAATGGGCTTGGCCACAGAGTGTAAGGGAAGAATGAGGAGGTGCCAGCCAGCCCACCCTCCTCCTCTGCACAGGAGTCTGTGCTATTCACCTCCCCCATGTCCTCCTCTCCCTCCTCCACACATTGCTCCATCTCCTGCCTGTCTTCTTCAGACTCTTGGTAGTGGGGGTGCTGGTCCTGATGCTGGGAGGTGGACAGGCCAACCGGCAAGGAGCCCAGTCTGGCGTTTGTAGAAACAGGTTTTGACCAATTCCCGGTATGGATGTTAGGGCTCAGTTTGAGTTGGTTGGTTGAGCTGGTGGAGCTTTCTTTTGAATAGGGTTGGCCATTCTCTGACACACTGTAAGAAGAAAATGCAATTGATCACATTCTTGAAATACCTTGTCTCTCTCTCTCTCTCTCTCTCTCTCTCTCTCTCTCTCTCTCTCTCTCTCTCTCTCTCTCTCTCTCTGTCCCTCTGTCTCTCTGTCTCTGCCTCTCTCAAGAGAATATAATAAAAGATAATAAAACGAACAGAAAAAAGTAAGCTTTGACAAAGTGATTCTTAAACACAAACACTTACAAACTGTGGCCATAATACTCTGGCAGTAGAGACACGAGGGGACGCAGCAGAATGTCTGTGGGGGTCATTCTTAGACCAGGGTCTATCGTCAGCAGGCCTTTCAGTAAGTCTATTGACCCATGAGGACATCCTCAGTCATCCTCAGTTTCCTCCGGATAGAACTGCATTTGGAAACAATGTACAGTAAATACAGTTCAACTCTAAGCCACTTCTCGTATAACTTTAACGAATTTGTCAACTTCTATCCAAGATATCTACCGAAGGTAGGATGTCCATGAGGTCATCAAGGGGGGTGCGGAGGGGTCCGTCCTGCTCCTTGTTTGGATGGTTGTAAAACTCCTTTGGAGTCTTTAAATCACATATATATGATCAATATCATACTGGTAGAACAATATACTACCTTTATATATTGCATACATTTACATTTAACAGACACTTTTATCCAAAGCGACTTACAATAAGTAAATTTGTCATAAGAAGTGCATCAATATATCGGTACAGAAAGGATGTTCATAGAACCAAGTGCAAGTACCACAATCGCTAGGCTAATTAATTCCCCGTGTTACAGCACTGATATCAGCTACTGCATGACCGGTGAAATAAGTGTACATACTTTGAGAAGCCAGCCATGATTGGGAGGGCCCTGGTCCTTGGTGAAATACCGGCAAGCCCTGATACCATTGTTTATCAGGTGCTCAGAGGGAACGTTGTGTGTGTCCATGATGAATGCCAGCTGAATGGACAACACAGCATCACATTGGCCAACATTTTTACCCAACGTCTCTACGGAGCCTGAGAGAGATGTGTTCAGTTCATCCAGTTCATACTCATCGTGACATGGGTAAAGGGGTTCTTCCAGAAACTGGGAGGCAATGACACAGCCAAGAGACCAAATGTCGACGGCCTCTGTGATCGGCAGGCCCAAGACGACCTCCGTAGTCCTGAGGGGTTCGGAGGATCACACACACGGTATCGCCATGTTCCCACAAAACCAAGTGAGATGCATCAGAACCGTTTTCCATAAGTAACATGAGCAACGGAAGAAGGTAACTATAGAAGGCTACCTGTATACTACCAGATTATTATCAGGCCATGTGAATTAAAAAACTATTTAAATATAAAGGCGCCAGCCATGATTTCGGAGAGCCCTGGTCCTTAATGAAATACCATTTTGTTTTGATAGCATTGTCTAACAGGTGCTCTGAGGGTACGTTGTGTGTTTGTGTGACTAGGATGACTTGCAGCTGGAGGGACAACACAGCAACTATTAGCCCACATTTTGCTGAAAATCTTGAGGCAATATCACCGGGTGTTGTATCAACAGTCCAGATGTTGATGGCCTCTGTGATCCGCAGGCCAAGAGCACTGAGGGGTGATGAAAGTTACACATGTGTTCATTTTCAAAGCGTGTGTGTTTTAGCAAATGGCGTGAAGATAGGGCTATTTATATTGTATTTCTTCATGAGGCTTGCTCACATATTTGCAGCGAGCTAATCTCTCCGCCACATTTGGGGTTAAGTGGGTTTCACAACAACATCGGACAGTGCACTCTGATTAATGAAAAATTGCTAGCTTATTTTATGGGCCGACAGCATTTGAAACGCACACTGTACAAAATACGCATCCGCGTGTTTATCTCAAGCACTTTGCTTTGATCTCAAGAAAATAACTGCTCTTTATAACTCAACATCAACGCCTCATTTAGAGCATTTCATGACTTGAAGGATCCATCCAACTAATAGGGTAGGAATTGGCAGAAACCTCCCGATATCACAAAGGTTTTGGAGTGCCGAAGCGATATGTGTTGCGCTTTGGTCAATATTGCGATTCTGCAAAACATTGCGACACGATATTATAATTTTTTTGTGTGATTTTAACCCATTTCTATGACGCATAGGTTAGAGTTCTACGGGTCTGCGTCCAACATTGTTTTCTGTATGAAAGTGGCTGAACAGATCAGACCATAGTTGATGTGAAACAACTATAGTCGAATAGACTATAGCGACCTCTGTAGAATGCTATGATTCATATATTAACTTGGAAGTTGAAGGAAAACTTCAGGAGTTTTCACCTGGACTCCATTTTCAGATCATTTTTAGTTTTAGGGATTAATGCGGATAACACCTTTTGAAATTGGTCAAGTATTGAACGAGCCGAACACTGCAGCTGTAGTCAGCTCACGTGGGCTGCAATGTATTTCTCTGGGGCAGTCAATGTACTGTCAATGTACTTCCTCTGAAAGTGCTTGCTTTTGCCACTGACAGGCTCAGATTATATATTATTATATAACATAATAGAAAAGATCCCCCCAGAGATAAAATACTTTTCTCTTTACCTGTCGCTTGATCTCGCTGTTTGTTTGGTCCAAAAAGTACTGGTGCTCAATACTGGGCTGATTTAAAAGATTGTCGTCCACATTATTCCCTTGGGCCAAAATTTAGTCTAACTATACCTCCCAGTATTCAGGTGAATATATTTTCTCCCACCCGTACTATCTATCTGTCTATATTTATTTATTTCTGTCGATCCATCAATCTATCGATCTTTTGCCTTCTGTTGTTCTGTTTATCTATAATCAACCTCTCTATATATACAAAATCCCTTTCATCTGCTAAAAAGAATACAACATTTTCTGTGACAACATTTTCAGAACATTCAACACAACATTTATAGTGAAATGTCATCCTCCCCCAACAGAGCCTGGCCAGGACTGAGCATGTCTCACCTGTGTTGCAGGACTCTGAAGCTGTAGATCAGTATGACCTTTAGGTTTGGTCTTGCTGGTTCACCAACATGTTGTCTCCTTTGGGACAGCATGGTGTGCACCACACACATACACACATAAATACACAGACACAGACACACACACGGACACATGCAGACACCCACACAGACACACACGCACACACATCCCTGCATGCAGTAGTTTGAATCATGTTAATAAATTATACTGAATGCCCTTCTATAGGGCAAACACACAATTATCTGTGTGTGTTCCTTAAAGCAATTTATTTGATTCCCTGTACACCTGGCTCAGTTCATCAGCAATATTTTAATTATCTTGTTGACTAGCCGCGGCAGCATTTCACTGTCAATGCTAAAGTGCATCGCTTCCTGCCATTTACCTGTACCTTAACGTATCACTACTAACCAAGTACTAACCTGTACTCAATCTGTCTTGGAGTACATGCCCACCATCAATATCCATAATACTTTTGGCAATTAGGGGAAAAAATATAACTTTAATTCAGGGACGGGGCTGGGGCCAGCGATGACCCCCTCATGCCTTTTTAAAAAGCTCTTCCATTTTTTATTCCTGTCTCCTGGCTATGTGCAACTTTGTTTGGGGTGTGTGTGTGTGTGTGTGTGTGTGTGTGTGTGTGTGTGTGTGTGTGTGTGTGTGTGTGTGTGTGTGTGTGTGTGTGTGTGTGTGTGTGTGTGTGTGTGTTATAAACCCTACTGGGCGCTGTGATCACTGTGCTGTCCTCTTGTCTCTGCAATCAACCAAAGGCTCAACCAATCAACCATACCCCCCTACCTCTCGTTGTCTTCCCTCCCTCTGTTTTATTTATACATGTATTTCACAGGACTCTTGATGTTTAATTCCTTCTTTAATTACCAGAAAAGAAGAAAAGAAGCAGATCAAGCCTCTGTGGTAGCTGTCAATCACAGAGCGGAGGGAGCGCAAGAGAGGGAGAGCGAGACATATCGCATGCACCAGTCACACAAACAAACACACACACACAAACACAAATCCAGACCATCATCTAATGCAATGCGATGGAGAGTAGGAATGGTTAAAAGTGGTATGGAGTTTCTCATGGATAATGAGTCCATGATAGTACATTATTTATGCTGGTGCTTCTCCAGTATTCAGATATTTGCTAAATAAAGGAGCTAACAATGTCTTCTCATTATGCAGTATTCAGCTTCTAAAATGTAAATGTATGTATATATTTATTTATTGCAACTTATTTATTGCAATACTTACGTAGTGACAGCCTGAATGGAATGACTCACGGGCGAGCATGCTTTGTTAATCAGAAACATTCTAGCTCAAATATTTCGTGGAGCAAAAACCTTGAGCAGAAGAGTATAATTGTGGTTCCTTTTACCTTGACTCAGACCAGCAAAAGAAACTCGGGGAGAATAGGGGAACAAAGAAGAAAGAAAAAACGACTCAAAATAAATCAAGAGACAGAACGAATAGCAGTGCAATAGGAAGGCAAACAAATGGTCAGGCAGAACACAATATAATATTAGCAAAGTAGTAGGAGAAAGGTACGGACCAGAGAAAGTGTGTTCAGAATGAGGACTCGGACCGATGATTATGTGACGAAACATAAATGATTTACACTGTTATACTTATCTTATCTGTTGCATGGCAACGGCACAACTACGATGCACACACTGTTGTTCTCTCAGGTCAAGGGTTATATCCCACCAAACGTTTCCCTAATGGCCTACGGAATACAAAACTCAGTGCAATGTCGTCGACCCACAATCTTCAAAGGAGAGTTTTTGATATGACCTCTGTCATGGAGTTTACAAAGGATAAGTGAAATGTACAGCGATCTGTCTGTTTATGTTTGTGTGTGCAGGGGTGGGTGGCTGTGTGCATGGGTCTTGATTAAGGACACGGTTCAATCCGAAGACACGTTGTTCCAAATAGATGTCAATAAATAGCAAGTCGGGGTTGGGTATTGTAACTGTTTGTCGCTACATTATGAAGGCTAGCCAATCCCCCCTATATTAACGCGCACGCTTTGATCACGTGCACTCTTTGATCACGTGCACAACCCCTGAGCGTTGTTGGGTTGTTCAACTCCAGAGCCCTGGAAATGCGTTAGATATTTGGCTTTGTGGAAAAGCATCTTCGACCAATCTCCCCTGCGTGTGTGCGTGTTTGTGTGTGTATTGTACATAGGTTTAGATGAAGGCACACTGTGACGTTTCGTCCTTTCATCACACATCTCTTAAGTATGCACAATGACACACACAGACAGCCGAGTTGTCATCTGTTTACTGCCAAACTCTTTCAGCCGACGGACCGTGGCTGCACCGCAACATTCCAAACGTATTATTATTTAATCATTTCTTCAGCAAAACTTTTTTTTCTCTTGCTGGTTTCTTTCATCAGTCAGCCGAGAGAACTGTTTACTTCTGAGGCGTCCACCTGCTGAGATCAGTGGAGAGCTGTTGAATGAATTAAGTTATGCACAGCTATTTTTATTTATCTCCCTCATCAGTGCAAGGACTTGGCTTGATGAGTCAAAACTGTCTGCGGTCGTGTGGACCTTTTCTCAATGTAAAAAAAGACTCCCAATATTTTAGGCGCATGCCTAAGAGAATAGATTCCAGTGTTGTAATTACACAAGTCATTTTAATCGAGGCCGGACTAAATTAATCATGGTAACAAGTGATCTTTAATTCATATGATCTTTAATTCATATTTTGTTATTGAGAGGGGATGTATTCCAATCAATAATGATTAATCTCAAAGCCATTACAATTATACAGTTATCTCGTCTTCCTGTTGTTGTTGTGGTTGTTATCGTTGTTGTTGTTGTTTTGGCTTACGCATAACTGTTTGATGAAGTCAGAGTAAGCCATTTGTTCATTAGTGGTGCAGAAGGACTCATCACCATATGGTGCCTGATAGTATTCCTAAGAGATACAGGGAAATGCATTCTGGAAAGAGAATAGCTGTGACAGATCCTTGCATTTCCTACTGCCTTCAAAATGCCTTTCAGCTAAAGTCCCAGTCAAAGCTTCTAGTAAGGTTAGCTTCAATGTGAAAATGTTAATGATCCAATTCCAGTGACCAGTTGCAGATAAAAAAAATTGGGTTTTAAATATTACATACTAACGCTAGGGTTTTTGGCAGTCGCAGTGATGGACATTATTAAGACATCAACTATTAGCTTACCACACACAGTATTGTTTTCTTTCGCTGAAATATGTCTGCTAATAAGCTTTACCACACACTGAAAGGTGTCCGTCTGGAGCGGAGTAAGTTACCCTGTGGTGGTTTTAAATGGTTTGCCCCGTCTCCTCAAGCTGTCCGTATATTAGAAGATACAATCGGAAGTCTCGCTCAGGCAGGGGGGTTATTTAAGTACATTTTGCGTTCTGAATCTAAGTCATGTCGGGCTGCATAAGGTTAAACTAGCGGGGGCTGGTGCTCACGCTCTCTCTCTCTCTCTCTCTCTCGCTCTCTCTCTCTCTCTCTCTCTCTCTCTCTCTCTCTCTCTCTCTCCCTCTCCCTCTCCCTCTCCCTCTCTCTCTCTCTCTCTCTCTCTCTCTCTCTCTCTCTCTCTCTCTCTCTCTCTCTCTCTCTCTCTCTCTCTCTCTCTCTCTCTCTCTCTGGTGCAGCAGTAATTGGATCTGGTTGAGATAACATAAAGCGCTAAAAGATTTAGCCGCTGTTTGAGACAAGGGAACACTGAGAGGGGGCCAGAGGTTTTGCAGATACACATGCATGTATGTGTTTGTGTGTGCCTGTGTGTGCAAGTGTGTGCAGGTTTGTGCATATGTGTTTTGCATGTGTGTTGTGTTTGCATTTGTGTGTGCTTGTGTTTTTTTCATGCGTGTGTGTGTGTGTGTGTGTGTGTGTGTGTGTGTGTGTGTGTGTGTGTGTGTGTGTGTGTGTGTGTGTGTGTGTGTGTGTGTGTGTGTGTGTGTGTGTGTGTTTGTCTCCTCCTGCATGCATGTGAGTGTGTTTGTGTGTGGGTGCATGAATATGTGCATCCATATGTATTGGCATGCTTGTGTGCATGTGTCTGTTTGTGTGTGTGTGTGTGTGTGGGTGTGGGTGTGGGTGTGAAAAGTGCGGCACCATGAAGAGAAAACTCAATAAAAGCCTGTGGATAGGTGTGGAGAGACACTGATGTATGCCGTCGGAGAGCCATGAGGTCTAAACAAAGAATGGATCGGAACACGGCAGAAACAGTGCAGGGAGAGCCAGGGGGGACAGGCCAGGGTAAATTATGTAACGCTTCGTACAGATTATTCTTCAAATCTTCTTCTGTAAATGATGCCGCTTGGCACAATTTCAATCCAAATATGTGTTTACATGCTGTTCAAGGATGCATCTGCGAGAAAAACAAAGAAAAGGGTTAGGTGTGTCCCTGGAAGAGAAAACAGTCAGAAGAGATAAGGGGACCAGCATTAAAAGTCCACACAGTGCAAAAGGGTACCATAATGTTCTATAATAAATTTAACTTAAGTTACACCAAATTCCTTAATGAAATTCCTTAATGAGATGTCAATCAGCACTCCAGGTTGCCTCGAAGCAGGGCACAATAAAAGCACATCCGTATTAAAACACCAATGACCCAACGGGGCAGCCCGGTGAAGCCCGGAGAGGGCCCTGCATGTCTCTGCTAAGCTGCCCTCCATGCTGCTCACAGCTCTACATACACGCCATGCGTCGCTACACTACGCAGCGCCCGACAGAGGTCAGTGTCAAAGGGATACATCTTGGACGCGAGGAACATTGCGTTTGCTATGTCTCCGCCCTTTTCAATGCTTCCAATTGGCCGATTTTAGTGGCCGACGTCAGATAGCTCTGTCATGACACACCATTGTTGGGGGGGGGAGGGGGGGTTGGAGGGGGGGAGCGAGCCGTGTTGGCTGGCAGCCAGGGCACGCTGGGCTATTTAGGGAGGGTGTTGCGACAGTCAGCGGTCTGTGTGTCTATGCGTGTATGTGTCTGTGTGTGAATGTTTAAGAATGCCGTGACATTCATACATGGGTGCTCCGGCTGATGGTGCATTCCTGTGTACCAGTGCTGCAGGGGCAATATCCTGATGTGTGTGTGTGTGTGTGTGTGTGTGTGTGTGTGTGTGTGTGTGTGTGTGTGTGTGTGTGTGTGTGTGTGTGTGTGTGTGTGTGGGTGTGATTGTTGTTTTGGATGTGTTTTTGAGTGTGTACGTGTGTGTGTGTTTGAGTGTGTGTGTTTGGGGGTGTATGGGGGTGTGTGTGAGTGGGTGGGTGGGTGGCTGGGTGTGTGTGAGTGTGATTGTTGTTTTGGATGTGTTTTTGAGTGTGTACGTGTGTGTGTGTGTGTGTGTGTGTGTGTGTGTGTGATTGGGTGTGTACTTCTATTTATGGAAGAAACCACTTCTGGCCCATTTTCTAGGGGAAAATATAAATATATCTTCGCTTCATTCTCTTCTCCATTCATTCTCTCACAATACACACCATCATCCTTAAACACGATATCCTAACATCCTTATATATTGGGGTAAAATGAACCGCCTTGTAACAGTATATTCCCTGGAGACCATTTACAGTGCATTCAAGGGCCCCCAAAAGAGTTTCATATTTCTATTTAATTCTCAAGCCGTACGGTTTCGCCGGACCAGGATATAAATCATCCCCGCTGAACTTCATGGCTGTATCCGTTGACTTTTGTTCCCCACAAAGAGTGCTCTCCCAAAGGGGGATCCAGGGGGGCACCCCGCCTCACCTCCTCCCCCGTCCCACGGTGCAGGGGGAGAGGGGGAGGAGGAGGGGGGAGGGAGGGAGGGAGTCAACAGCTGAACAATTACGAGGAGGGGAGATAAGGGGAAAGGGTCGCTGATTTCGGAGCGTGATCGTTCAAAGAGGAGGTTTGAGGAAGACCAGGGGTTTTGCAGTGGGCGCAGCCATAGACGGTAGGGCGAAGAGGGGGATTATCAACGACGAGGAGGCAAAAGGGGAAGATGGAGGGAAGAAAGAGAGAGCTAGAGGACACACTCGGTCGGCTCTCAGCGCGGCCCACGGGTAATTTCCTCTCCACATGAGAAATGCATGCTGGGATATGGAATCACCTCCAAGGGTGGGTAATGATGCATGGCCAGAACCTTGGCCCTGAGGCATGGCTTTCTGTGTGTGTGAAGGTGTGTGTGCGTGCGATTTGTTTATGTGTATGTGTGTGGGTGACTCTGTGCGTACATCTGTATACAGACACACACGGCTGTGTCCTGGCCATCATCCCTGACTGTTTGCGGTAAATTGGTCATTGTAGATATTTTCCCTTTTATGAGTAGGGCGATTTGTGTCTGTCTGTGCACTTGTGTGCGCGCGCACGTGTGTGTGTGTGTGTGTGTGTGTGTGTGTGCAGGTGGGAGTGTGCGAGTTTAGCACGGTTGACCTTGGGATGAGAAGGCGTGCATTTGTTATCTAACTCCCTAATGACGGGTCTTTACGTTTCTCCAGCCGAGCAAAGGCCTGATGAGTGCAAAAGCGCAAACCCTGAAAAACAGTCGGATAAACAAACAGGCAAACAGGGTAAATAGCTATCAAATGCGTTGGGCACCCGCCCAGGCAACCATTTCACGCCCACACACATTAACATCTCAATGGCTTCCAGAGATAGAAGTATAATTATCGAGACAGGACCTGTGTTTGTCTCCGTTCACCTCGGTTTCCAGCCGACTGTGTGGTTTGATGATACGGAGCGTGGGGTTGAGAGTTGAGTCGGGGACGTGACGGAAGAAAGACAGAGAGACAGATTGCCGAGAGCAATCAGAAATAACTCTGTTTCCATGCTGTTTTAATGGAACAGGAGGTGTCTTCCAACATCGTTATAGAGGCAAGCTGGTGAGTTTTCACCATCTCACGCATGTACATCTACATATATCGATTCCTTAGTTGTCAATATATTCAGATGTATTCCAACCTACACTGTACAGAAAACAAATGCAAATGCACTGCATTGACTCGATCTCGGTCTCTCGCTCCTTCCTTTAAAGCCTTCTCCCTCTCTCCCATATCCTAAAAATCCTCAGCAATTCACCGGGATTACGGGGAATCGACAGCCCAGCAGTTTTGCTGGAGCAGTTTCCGCCTCCCACCACACCCCCTAGACTCACCCTGTCCTCTCCTCTTCCATTCCCCCTCCTCTCTTTATCCCTCTATTTATGACCCACCTCTCTCCCTCCCTCTCTCTCTCTCTCCACTCATCCCTCATTTCCCAAACCATTCATTTCAAAGAGGTTTTGACACTATTAGCTCATACCCCCCCCAGTTGCTACTCAGCTCTTCTGATTCATATATTTGTGAACCAGGTCGTCGCTTCACACATTGATTTTTGAGCTCAAAATATGACTGAGGGGACTCATGAGGATTCGGCGCCTGGTTATACTGCCGATGTCCCCTGGCCCCTAGGAACAGAGACGTGTGTTTTACCCCTTCCCCTTTCCCCTTACCCTTACCCCTTCAAAACAAGGGGGAGGGGGGAAGGGGTAAGAGGTAGAAATGGGATCGGGCCTTACTCTGAATGCCGCTGTAATGGACGGCCCTAAACTCGCTCGGTGATCATCATCATCATCGTCGTCGTCATCTTTCCCTGCTTCAAGCCCCCACACCACGCGGCCGTTTTGGGACAGACTTGTAACAGTGTTGTTTTATTTCTGGGTCCAAACTGGAATAAAGCGAGCGGAATAATGCAGCCCCACTGCCACGTCCCCCCCTCTGTGGGCTTTGCTCCGATAAAACAATATGATTCTATTTTTGTTTTCGGGCCGCGCTGCAAATATGTACTGGGATTTGCATTCTTTGTACTTTGAGCTTTACAGTTGAACTGTAAATGATAACTCTGCGAAGCACTCGAGGGATTTTTTTTCGCCTTCCTCTTCTGCGGTGTTTGGGTATATACACATATAAATGTAACATATGTATCTACAGTTCAGCTCTCAAGAACTACACATTGTACTTTCCCCCCAATGTTGAAGCCTCAACTCAGCACCACTGAGTTGGTGACTCTTTCTGACCCCTTTTTTAATGACCTACAGGATTTACACCCTTCACGCTTGTTCAGGTAAAGGAGTTGCGCGTCTTACCGGCTAGGTGCTACCGGCTATCTTCGCCGCCAGGGCTCAGTCTTCCACACGGCTGAGGACGTGAAGGTCACCGAGTGGCGGTATATCTCTCGCCTCGCCACGGAAGAAGAGGCGTCTTGACCTTTTCCCACATAGCAGTGTAGGTGCAGATGCGGAGAGCGATCAGCAACTGTTATTGGAGCGCACACTCCAGCGTAGTGTTGTGGTAAAGCTAGATGAAGCCAGAGGGAAGAATGTGAAGGTAAAGGAAGAGAGAATGTGTGGCGGTTTATAATTCCTGTTGTGAGAAACCCTAAGAAACAGGTAGACCGCTCCAACCCGTTCGTAGTAACAAGGCATAAAGCTTTGGCAGTCCGTAAGTGACTGTGAGAATGCCAAGGCTAACACATTGGCCGTGGAATAAGTCTTGTTTTGTCTGCGTCCTGGATACTAAATTGAACCAATGTAAACGTATGTCTTCATTAAGCTCCGCCTCTCTCACGCACGGCTGAGTTTCTCCTGTGAATCAGCACATGAGACACTGGGGACGACTGGAGAACACTGAAGGGGAACTGAAGAAGCCTAGTGGAAAGACGATGCCGGAGAACTCTAATTTCCTCGGGTCTGACGACAATGATTGCGAAGTCGGGTGCGGAGGAAATGGGGATAAACAATGGCAAGCAGACAGTTGATGACAGCAGAAGAGGGTGTTCATTTTGGGAGATTATAATCATTACGTTTCGCTGATCACATGCAGCCTTCGTCAGCTGTCGAGCAACATCTGCTTGTCAACACGGCCTCGTAGGCTAACAGCATAGCAAGCCATTTAGCCAGTTCTCTCTCTCTCTCTCTCTCTCTCTCTCTCTCTCTCTCTCTCTCTCTCTCTCTCTCTCTCTCTCTATTTCCCCCTCTCTCTGTCTCTATCTGTCTGTGTCTTTTTCTCTCTCTCTTTCTTTCTCTCTCCCTCTCCTTGTCTGTCTCAATCTCTCTGTCGCTCACTGTGTCTCTCTCTCCATCTATCTTTCGATCAATCCATCCCTTTCACTGTTTGACGCACACATGCACACGCATGCACACACACACTATCGCAACCCCATTATGTGAAAGGTGAAAGGACTAATGGACGACTGGACAGACAGACAGATTACATACAGGTAATTGACTGATGGAAGGGTGGCAGGATGGACAGATGTTTTTAGTGAAGAGTGGGAATGGGCCAGAGAAGTCCTGAAGTGTGGACATCATACCAAGGCACTGGAGACCCTAACTAGGTAAATTGCCCTGTACTAGACTGACCAATCAGGGTACTTGACTGAAAATTGCGTTCCCCAGACAAGCAGAGAGAGGTGGTGGAACCACATTAGTTCTGGGCACTAGAGTTTCTTCGGTATATATATACCTATTGGAAAAATAGGAGAACCATTAGTTGGTGTATAAGGAAATATTTTTGGCATTAGGAAGGCACGCACGCACTCACACTCTCACACACACACACACACACACACACACACACACACACACACACATACACATACACATACACATACACACACACACACACACACACACAAATACTGCATACCGCAAGTTTCCCTTTTTTTATTGAGTCATGGAGGGAGTGCGCGGTGCGTCCTGAGTGGCTATGACAACTCACTGCGGCTGGAGAGAGAGGGAGAGAGAGTACTTCTATCAGTTCATCCCTCTAACCCTCCATCACTCCTATAGGGGTAGGCAAGAGAATGGCCCACAGCGAAGATGAGAAGGGAGGCAGTCATTCATCCAGGTCCCATAACCTCCCCCCACCCCTTTTTTTCATTTTCCAGTCGAAGTGTGTTGACTAATTAAAACACACACGCACACATATGCAACAAACACAAACATACAAGCACACATATTGATACACACATCGTATGCATTTCTTACCCAATCACCTGTTCTTTCGCATGTCTACAGTATTCACGCAGTTGGTCTCAGTTTCGTCTTTTTCTGTCTCCCCCACTCTCTCCCTCTATCTGTTTCTCTCTCTTTCTCTTTCTCTACCCCCCGCTCTCGCTCCCTTTATCACATAGTCTCTCTATCTCTATATCTCATACTCTTTTGCTGCAGGGTATGAAGTGTTCCTCAGGCTCCACTCATCATACTGACACAAGTCATCTCTGTGGGTGTGGGTGTGCGCATGCGTGCGGTTGTGGATGTGTGTGTCGCCTGTGTGTGTTTTTGTTGAATTTTATATTTTCCTCAATAGCTTGGATACATGGGGCCTTGTTTATTTGTGTGTGTGTGTGAGTGTGTGCGTGTGCGTGCGTGTGCCTTTGTTTGAGAGAGAAGAATGGATAGATAGAAGCAGAGCGCAAGCGGGAGAGAATAGTGTTCATGGTTTTATTTCCCTGCTGTGTGTGGCTATGTGTGTGAGGTATATCTGCTGGTGTGCGTCAGGCTTTGTATCTGTGTATGTGTATGTGTGTCTGTGTGCCTTCGCTCTGTAATATCATCAAGGGCTGTTTCTATCATTCAGACAGATGCTGCATTCTGAGGCTGACTCCAGTAAAACGCTAATGTTGCTGGAACGATGGAGGGAGAGCGAGAGGGAGGGAGACATAATAGAGGGCGGGGGGGAGGAGGTGAAATTGTGAGATGGATGCAAGGGCGGGCACTCATGAATGAGTCATTGGACAAGGTTATTTGTAATGATGGAGAGTGTGTGGTGGGTGTGTTGGTGTGTGTGTGTGTGTGTGCGTGTGTGTGTTCAGGTGCGTGTGGCGGGTGTGTTCAGGTGTGTTGGTGTGTGTGTGTGCTGCGGGTGTGTGCAAGCATGCGTGCATGTATGTGTCAGCATTCCCAACCCGCTCACCACGGGGGTAGAGTGCATCGGGCTTTATTTCATTTATTTGTTTATTTTTGTCTTTTTACCTGCGTAAATTGTCTACCTTGAGTGTGTTTGCCTGAACGGTTCTGTGGACTCTTGGGAACCCAGAGGGGCCATTTGTCACCACAGACATCTGAGCCAGGCGCTAGCATCAGCCGGCAAAAGAATACATGCGTGGAAAAAAAGCTGTTCTCAGAATTGCCAAATATTACAGTCATTTGTTGCGAATGTACCATACGCCAATGTAAATATACTACAGTATGTGCGTGTACAATTTAAAACAAAAGACATATTAGAGTTGCCAGTGCTGCTGTCACAGAACTAAATTATTTACAGACAGTTGGAGCAGGATAATAATATAATAGAGTGCGCTGTTTGCTACAATGCTGCTGTTGAGCAGGCGTTGGCTTTGACTCGCCATGATCCCACGATTGCCTTCTCTATATTCATGACGTTATGTTTTTTTTTCCCGTGAGGAATTAATTATTCATCATGCTAATTAACATAAATAAAACGGGATTAAGCAAATTTTTCATCACAATGCTACAGTTCAAATTTGTCAGCGTTGGCGGTTGACCATGGTCGGACGATGAGATAACTGCGGCCCTATAACAATATATATATAATATATATTTATATTTATCAACAAGGTCAGTGGACTCCCCCACTCAGTCTCAGCACCATCATAATCAGCATCACATATTAAATTGGTTGCATTGTTATCATTACAATGAATTACTCCATTACCTTTCCCTCATTCCACACCACTTCAACTGTTCTACCTGCCTAAACCCTGGCATTAGTGAACAATTATGATAATTATTATAGCGGTTGTTGTTACTTTTATTATTATAAGTATGTTGTTATTATTAATGTTGTCGCTGCAAGTTTTAGAGGAGCAGGTGCAGAAAATGTTCACTGCCTTATTCGTTTTCCTTCCCTCGCGATGTAGCTTAAGGACTTACACAAGCACTCTGTCACAGACACACACACAAACATACATATGCACGCACATGCAAGAATGATCACACTTTGGCACACACACACACACACACACACACACACTCACACAAAAACACGTAAGCATAATACCACAAGCTCAAACCAACACAACAAACACACGCGCACAAAGGTGAGCATCCTCCCACATAAACACACACACAAACACACACACACACACACACACATCCGCATTGAAGCGTTATTCCACACATACACCAAGACACACACACACATACACACACACACACACACACACACACACACACACACACACGCACACACACACACACTCACTGGCCCGAGACAATATTGAAATATGAACAACACCTCTGCATTCTAGCTCACAGAATGCCCAGGGATGTCCCGCCCCCTCACGCTGAACCGAGCGCGGAGCAGCGTCGCTGAGTCCGACCCGGAGAAAGTAGGCCCATCAAATGAGCCGTGTGTTCATTGCCCCCGAGTGTTGTGATGGGGCAGGGCCACATATACCAAGGCCACGGTGTGAGATGGGAGAGCGGGACGTCCATGTCTTCACTGGAGAAAGGTTAGCCTTCTCAACCACATTAGACTGCCAGGAGGATTAATTGAATCTGCACGATGTTACACTGAGGGAATGGATACAGTGGTGACGGATTACCGAAGTGGTGCGTCCTACCTCCAGCCAACTAGTACTGCTACTACTGCCACTGGGTTTGATCTAATACACTGTGCGGTGTAGGTACCCTTAGGCAGGTAACGGACTGGGACTTAAAATAACAGCAAAAGCTACATTCGGGCCAATACTAATTCATTCATAAATCAGTTCATTTAAAATCGCGGCGGAATGGGCTCCGGCCCGCTGCTGTGACTACCGTCCGGTCCTTAATTCTCCAGAGCTCACAGATGGCCGGTCCTCCCCCACGCCTGCGGGCATTCCTCCTCTTGCTAGAATACCTCCCTTAGCACCTTAGCTGAACTGTAGATGAATGTGCGCACAATCTGTTTGGCCGCAATGCAAAGGACTGAGTTAGCAGTAGTGCTAACACAATGGTACCCGGGCCGATGTACCGCACGTTCACCGCTAGAGAGCTGCTACAGAGCAGCTCTCCCGTCTCGTACACTGTTGAGCTGTTGTGGAAAAACCTTGGAATAACCCCCACTAGTGGTGTACTCTCTCCACCCTACCCCCCCCCCCCCCCACCCCCCCCCCACCCCCCCTCCCCCCGGAACAGGGTGAACCGGTGTACGTGACACCCCATCGCCCCGCTTCTCGACTCCATCCTACACCTCGCAACCTTCCCTTTCATCCACTCCATTGCATCCGTTACCTCCCCGCTGTCCCGGCCTGCTTTGGATTTTATTTTTCCGGACCACACGCACGCACACACGCACACACGCACACACACACACACACACACACACACACACACACACACACACAGATGCATACCCTTTTCCCCCGGCTTGTACTTGTTCTCCCTGATTCTTTTTCCTTGACCTCTGTGACCCCTGTCTTGTTGTTAGGTGCACTTTCTCTGTCCGTCTCTCTCTCTCTCTCTCTCTCTCTCCCTCTGTGTGTGTGTGTGTGTGTGTCTCACTCTCTCGCTCTCTCGCTCGCCCTCTTGCCTCTCGCTCTCCCTCTGTGGTGCAGTGTGAAATACCGAGGTGTGGATGGGGGCTACGGTTGCATCCATTCCCGCTGTAAGCCATTACTGTAAGGGGTGGGATAAGTGGGGGGCCGAGGCAACAAGTTGCACCGCTCGCGATAAAAGCAGTGGTGAGATGGAGAACGTGGAGAGGGATGAAAGGTGTAGTGAGGCTGAAGGAAAAATGGGAGGGAGGGACAGTATTCTGCTGTATTTTATGCCTTTCTCTGTGTTTTATGTGTGTTGGGGTTGTGTGTGTGTGTGTGGAAGAATATGTGTGTTTGTGTGCGTGCGCGTGTGTGTGTATGTGTGTGTGTGTGTGTGTGTGTGTGTGTGTGTGTGTGTGTGTGTGTGTGTGTGTGTGTGTGTCGGTGTCGGTGCTTTTTGTGTGTATATGTCTGTGTGTCTGTGTGTGTGTATGTACGTGTGTGTGTGTGTGTTGGTGCAACATCCAGCCCATTGTAAACACGTCAATGACAGGGCCCTGTTTGGGGGTTGGGCTCCGAGTGGTGGGGCTCCTTTCTCTCTTGTTGTCCCAGTGCTCCTTGGCTCTCAGGCCCCTCCGACCATAATGCAGGTTATAAAGCATCATCAAGGACTAGAGTTGGTGAGAGTGATGGTCACAAACCACCACTTGTGAATAGAGGGAGGTAAGGATCTTATAGGACATAATACATTATACATCATTTTAAAGTCCCTTTGTACGTTTTTTTATGTTTCCCATTTCAAAATAACTTGCCCAAATGATATTTGGCCAGCAGAGTGAAAGATTTAAAACCTGCAGTCAGGTTTGTGATAGAGTGTTTCCTGTGTGTGTGTGTGTGGGTGTGGGTGTGCGTGTGTGTGTGTGTGTGTGTGTGTGTGTGTGTGTGTGCACAAAAAGATTATGAATGGGTTTGTCGATTCATCACTTGCCTTTATGCGTGTTCAATCTAGGATACATGCTTGGTGTCAAGGCAGGCCTGTGACCTCTGCCTTCGGAAGATAGTACACGATTTCCTCATACTTACACATGCATGCATGTGCAGGCACACACACACACACACACACACACACACACACACGCGCACACGCACACGCACTCACACTCATACACACACATAATGATACATGCAATCAAAGCATCTTTCTAGGTTACCTTCATTGGATTAGGATTCGGTGTCCACTGAAGTTGTCGCACAGACTTCAAACAACATACACTCTAAATCATGTTCATTAGCTGATGGTGATTAAACATGTGCACACACTTTCTCACACTGTCACACACACACCTTCGCACATGCTTCGGGTGTCTTTCTCATTAGCATCTGGCTAGTAAAAATAGCTCACCTTCCCTGCTCGTGTCTATGCGGCAACAACGTTTTAATGCACTAACATTTTTGCACATGCAATTCGCACGTGATTTAAGAATAACAATTATAACAACAAAGCAGCTTGCTGATAATAACAAATCTCAGCAAGCTCGTCAACAAATCCAATCTTAGATTTTGTCTGTGTGAGTTTGTGTGTCCTCAATATTGGGTGTTTGTGTTGATATTTACACGCTAATTCAGTCAGATGTGTTTAAGATGTTTCATGTTTGATGTCGGCGCTCTCTCTGCCTGTCAAATACTCTGACATGAAAGAGAAGCGTTCAACCATCAGAAAATCGTTTGATTCAAGCTCAGTTATGTTCCGGGACAGTCGTTTTTCGGGGCAATTTGTTGATTATCTTTTAAGCTCTTGGCGAAACAGCCACGTAAACCCCTGGTAATTATTTTCCTCCTTAGATTAAAGTGCAAAGGCGTCGTATTCAATTTACAGAGGCTCTTAGGTGTGTGGGCGTTTAGGTAATAGCATAATAGTGGTAACTGTTATCGCATAGTTAAGGGGAAATCACCACAAAGCGAAGTTGGTTGTTCGGCATCGTTGTTGCCTATTTTAACGGTTAAAAGACGTAGGTGTGTGACAAGATGAAGCATGAGTTGAGAAGTTTCCTTCTCAACTCAGCGAACGATATTGCCTTGAATCGTCCCGTTGACTGTAAGATCCTTTTTTTTTACACGAATGAAGAGGATGGATACCAGACACACTTTTTTGAATTCCTCATGTTACACATTGTACACGATAACCTTGCTATCGTGTACAATATGTGGTCCTCGCACTTACTTATGCTTAGGTTTTCAGCACGACTCATATATATGAATTATATATATACTATAGGTCCTTGGCTACTTTATACACAGTAAAACAGGAGATACGCCACTTCCCTTTTTGCTTAATGTAACATGTAGCAGATGCATTTATCAAAGCCAACTTGCAGTGACTTCAGGTATAGGACCTTAATGAGCAGGGTTCAGGTACAGGGATCGTACATAAATAGGGAATCGAACCCAGTGCCTTTGGGCTTGGAGTCGAACACCCTTGGAGTCCGTCCTCCACACTAAACATTTATTTCCCAACGGCTTGCATATAAAAAACACTCACTGTATTTTGTTTTCAATATCACTTCGTCACTTAATCCCACCTAACCCCGAACGAAAAACGATTTCCTCGTTCATACGTCGGTGTTAATGATTTTGTCCCTTCTAGTTTTGGGTACAGTAGAGGGCACGGTCGGACGGTAATGACCGGGGTTGCATGAAACAGTGTAATGTCTGAGGTCAGCTCATTGTGTACCGGGGGCC
>NC_082404.1:12535103-12545895 GCF_031168955.1 Gadus macrocephalus
CTCAGAAGCTTCGACTGAACAATTATTCTACGGACGATATTTGAAAGGTTTTCAGTTCACCGCCTTTGTGAGTGTAAAGTTTACATATGCTTTCAAGATTTGCTCGAACATCTGTTTCGCTCACTCCTCATCTTACTCAGTAAGAGGTCGGTGGTAGAGCTAGCTTGGCCTAAAGGAGGTTCTTGCAGTCTGGGTTTACTGCCATCCTACGCCTTTTTCATCACCACAGATCAGATACATTTCTCAGATCCTGAGATGATTCAAGTATGCTGTCTATTGTTTGTAATGTTCAGACTGAAATGAGGGATGATAGCCTTCTCTGCCCAGAATAATCTGCAGAATTGAAGTCATTTCATGCCATCAAGTCTCGTAACTCCTGTGTGAAGGTGTTTTTTGTCAATTTTTTTAGTGATGAAACACCCTCGCATTCAACCCACTCCAATTAACAGAAGATATGGATTAGCCAATCACATTTAAGCCAAACCCTTGATGTTGGCCAGAGAGGTACTCTTACAAACCAGGAAGGAAAACATCACAAAACACCTTGAAATGCAGCAAAATCACAGAAAAGCTATAGAGGTGAAAGCAGAGAATACCCCATTGCAACTGAATGGGTCCCTTACTTTTGCTTATTCGTATGTCTCTTTACTTTCTCTTTTATGTCATCTCTATAACCTCTTATGCCGCTGCCTTGGTCAGGTCTCCCGGGGACTCACCCGCTTAAATGAAGGTTTACGAACACATAAAGATTGCTTTGGGGACTATTTACTCTCTCTCTCTCTCTTTCTCTTTCTCTTTCTCTCTCTCTCTCTCTCTCTCTCTCTCTCTCTCTCTCTCTCTCTCTCTCTCTCTCTCTCTCTCTCTCTCTCTCTCATATATAGTGGCTTATTCTTTAGTGGTGTGGAGGTGTTCCCCCCTTCTCATTCTCTTCGATTGGAGTCAGGCACCTCATGCCTTCGTTGTCTCCCTCTCTCTTTCCATCTCTCTCTCTGACTCTCCCCATCCCTCTCTCCTTCTCTCCCTCCTCTGCATCGCCGGTGATGATGATTGATGTGAGGGATGCTAATCAGCATCTGCTTTTGCATGCACACTCACTGTCTCCACTGTCGGTCCCCTCCAATCAGTTAGCAGACATGACAGACCATGTCCAATCAGATTAGGGCTACCGAGAGACGCTTCCTGTGTGGAGCTGTCAGTCCAGGTGCCCCATTGGCCAAGGACTAATGGAGTTATTGTCCGGGGAATAACGCAGGGGAGTGTTCCTAAAAGCTGTTTGTAGATTGGTGTGTGATGCAAGGTGCTTAGAATCAATCGTTGATCAATGGCTTGTAGACTGTAAACAAGCTTATCATTCATGTGATTTAGCAAACCATTAATTTGCTTATTGTGTGCAAATGTCTCCCCTGTTATCCTACTTAAAGTGCTAGCCAACCCAGAATTGTGTAGAACGATACATTCTTTGTACTCCCTGCCCAGAACACTAATTTGAGTTTACTCAAAAATAGGTAAAATGCATATATTGTTGCTAAACTTATGAATAACTTTGGACCCTGCCTGAGTCTTCTCTCCCTGTGATTCCCTAGGCTTCCCACTGTCAGACAGTCACAGGGTGTTGTTTTTAGACAATGCACTTGGCATTTAGGTTGAACCCTGCCTGAACCCAAGCCACTGGGCACCATAACTCATGGGCACATCCCAGTTGTTTTGTGTATTCCACATTATATAATCCATAGGCATTAAACATTTATGGAGCCTGCTTCTGAGTTACGGGGGGCGTTTTATGGAGTTCCGGCAAATGATGAACACTAGGGGGACTCCAGGGTTTTATGTAGTGTGTGTTTGTGTGTGTGTGTGTGTGTGTGTGTGTGTGTGTGTGTGTGTGTGTGTGTGTGTGTGTGTGTGTGTGTGTGTGTGTGTGAAAGGGAGGAGAGTGTGTTTGTGTGTATAATGTTAGGGTGTGTGGGTGTGTGTGTTTGTGTGTGTATGTAAGAGAAGGTAAGTTGGTTTGTGTGTTTGTGTGGGTCAGTATATGTGTGTGTGTTTTTTAGTGTGTGTGTGCGTGTGAATATATGGGTGTTTGGGGTGTAACATTTTCATGCGTGCCAGCGTGTTTGTGTTCGTGCCTGCGTGCGACCATGTATATACTGCTGCATGTACATATGGATCCATTCCAACACCAACCCTGACTCATAGTCGATATAGAGCAAGGCAGTGCTGTAGTGAAAAATAGAGTAGGTCAGGGTCTCTCTCTCCGAGCTGGAGGTCAAACACACAGTTATGGAGATTAGATGGGGATTACTATGATTATGTTTTTATTGTTGCTATTTGGAAATATATATCAATATAGATCGTCCCATATGGGCCTTTTGTGTGTGTGTGTGTGTGTGTGTGTGTGTGTGTGTGTGTGTGTGAGCTTCAAGTCTGCTCATCGTTCTATGGTTTATTGTGCTTGCATACGGTACGGTACCAAAATAGCCAAATCTATGATAAAATACAAAAGATTCAATATCCACATAATGTTGCCGTTACCCCGCGTTGAGTGGTTCATATATTTAAACTATGGCGTTGTGTTTACTGTCATGTTCATGTCCATACATTAATATTACAGCATAATTACTGTTATTTTCCCTTTCCCTATTCTGTTGACTGTCCCTCACTTTGGAAAATGTGTTTCCCTCTAATTGAGCCTCGCCGCCACCAACTGTCCGTCTGATGCCCCGGTGTGTTTGAGAACACTACCTAGCGCTCATTAGCTTGCGCATTGACACCACTCGTGGCTTTACCACGGCTTTTTCTCTCCATCTGTCACCCTCTCTCTCTCTGCCAGAGCTCCCTATGCATCTCCCCATCCCTCTGCATCGCTCTCTCTCTCTCTGTCTCTCTCTCTCTCACTCCCTCTCTCTCTGTCTCTGTCTGTCTCTCCCTGTCTGTCTGTTTATCTCCCTCTCTCTCTCTCTCTCTCTCTCTCTCTCTCTCTCTCTCTCTCTCTCTCTCTCTCTCTCTCTCTCTCTCTCTCTCTCTAGTTTGTATTGTTCTCCTCCTCCCAGTCACCTCTCTGTTTTGTCACCTGCCATACGCTCTTTACCCTCAACTGTTGCTGACACTTTGGTTGCTCCACCCCATCACTCATATTACCTTGTGCTCTCTCTCTCTCTCTCTCTCTCTCTCTCTCTCTCTCTCTCTCTCTCTCTCTCTCTCTCTCTCTCTCTCTCTCTCTCTCTCTCTCTCTCTCTCTCTCTCTCTCTCTCTCTCTCTCTCTCTCTGTCTCTCTCTCTCTCTGAGGGTTTTTAATTAATGGTGAGCTCTGATGCTTATCTTATCAGTGAATCACGGTGCTTTCTATTAACTGCACCCACGGGCCAGGAGCATGTGTAGGATGGATGACACACGTGCACGTACATGCACACACACAGACATGCATGCACACACATACACACACACACACACAAATACATGTAGGCACATGAACAGATACACAACAGTTAGACAAGCACACACAAAGTTCAAGATCACGGATGCATATAATCTAATCAAGGGCCACTGATAAACATTATTTACTGGAATTCATTTTATTAATACACTCATACACACATATACACAGTAGTTCGAGAGGTTAATGTATGTGTTTGGGTGTGTGTGTTTGTGTTTGTAGGTTTTTGTTTTATTAAACCTACGTAAGCTAGCAAACTAGTCTTGTTAAGGGCCACATAGAATATATAAAAGGAACAAATAGTATTAATACTAATAATAGAATTGCGCCTTTCACAGTGATGATTCACTCACATTTTCTGAACAAATGTATATATTTCACTGTAATTGTTGTCATTATAATAATTGTAGAGCACTGGCATAGAAATGGATTCAAAATGAAATTAAGGGAGAAATGGTTTGCAACATGACACTGACTAGAGCTTGTTTGATGCCTGAAACCTGTTTGTTAAACTAGGGATACGGTAGCTTGGCTCTCTTTAAATGAAAAATGCAGAGCATCAAACAGATGCTACTGGTAACAGCTGCCGGAGCTGTTGCTGGTTGTACTGGTGACCAGGACGCCAGGGCCGGTTTTATAATCTGTTTTAGGAAGCACATTTGAAAGCACTCTGAGGATCATCCATGAAAAGGTTTCCATGGTAGTAAAAATGAATATAGAAATGACTATTACATGTATAGGAACATTGATCTAACATGCACTCACTCGCACACACACACATACAGGGCAAAACATCAGGCTTGATGTTATCAGGCCATCAGATTTAAGTAGCACTGTTTGAGGGTCTCTCGTTCCTAATCCGTGAATGCCTAGAGAATCTGTCCTGCTCTTAGCCGCTGCTCTATCCATCCCTTGCTATTCTGGCTGAATGAACACTTATCATTGGACAGATAAAGAGCTTAGTTTATCTCTGAGAGCCATGTTGACTGCCCGCTAACGGCTAACGCCACACACACATTTGCTTTTTCCTCCGGATGTTTCTGGCTCGGTTGATTTCAGATACGAGAGGCGAGCACACACGCTGCTTCTAGACACACACTCTCACACACACACACACACACACACACACACACACACACACACACACACACACACACACACACACACACACACACACACACACACACACACACACACACACACACACACACACGCACACACACGCACACACACACACGCACAAACATGCACCCAGATATACACACACACACACACACGCCACACACATACAAATACACAATTCTGAATTTATAAAATCTTCGTGTTTTTTTGGCTGCATCAACCCCATTTAATATTTTTGGCCCCAACCATATGGAACTATCCACAACACATCTTTAAGATCATCACTCTCACTACCCCAGAATAATTAAAGACTAGGAACTCACATGACCTCTCCTCGGTGTGCAATCGAGAGTATTGTCCTGTTTGATTTGTTAAACTTTTGCATTTCTCTGTATCTTTTCTGCATCGAGGCAAGCCTGAATGACCTTTGAGGGTTGAAGAAAGCCTTGGATAAAATAATCCACACAATCCCCAAAACACACACACGAACACACACACACACACACACACACACACACACACACACATACACACACACACACACACACACACACACACACACACACACACACACACACACACACACACACACACACATACACACAATCACACACACACATCAGATCTCTATCTGATTGGCCATTTCAAACCAGCCAGGGGACCAATGGGTTTGATCTTTCTCCATTCAGAGATAGGGGGCCAGGCAAGATCATTAATCTTTTTTCTCCCCTCCACAATGGAAGACCAGGCTTACTGTCAGCCATCATGTGACCTGTAGTCGTGGAAACAGACACGCAGCAGGAAATCAGGATTGATTCCAAAACACAGAGATCCATTTCTGAACTCGATAACAGACGCTTGGTCCTCGATGGCTCTCGCTTGGTCCTCGTTCCTGAGTCAATCTGTTGTTGTTTTTAGTTTGAGGGGAAGGTAATCGAAGGGATTGCTGAGACACAGAGATGGACAAACTCACACACGAACACGCACACGCACACACACACACACACACACTCACACACATGCACACAGACACACTTTGAGCAGCTCCTCTCTGCTTCTTGGAGTCCAGTTTACCTGGTTCCTTAAGATAAGGACATTTATTCATCTGTGTCCAGGGTGGCCAAAGGACTATAAGCACTTAATCTGGCCATGGCTCATATAGCACCCCACACGCACACGCACACACACACACACACACACACACACACACACACATACACACACACACACACACACACACACACGCACACGCACACGCACACGCACACACACACACACACACACACACACACACACTTGTTTACCAAAATCTCGCCCCTCAAGTTGTTTTCATTACTTCCAGTTTTTTATTATTGGTTTTTGATTAGACTCAATACAAATGTATCATCAAATAATCATAATTAAATAATTTGGGAAATGTTGGGATGTATTGCATCACCCCGATTCAAAAATAAACACACATTAGGCAGTGCAAGGACTAGGACACCAACAGCCCCAGGTTATATTATATATACAATGCTGCTCTGGAATATATTATATATTCTCCTCGTTACACCTCAATCTTGTCTTGTCTCACCCCCTCTCTCTCTCTCTCTCTCTCGGATTCTCTCTCCTTCTTCCTCTCTCTCTCTCTCTCTCTCTCTCTCTCTCTCTCTCTCTCTCTCTCTCTCTCTCTCTCTTTCTCTATCTCCCTCTATCTCGCTCTCTATTTCTCTGTCTCTCTCGCTCTCACCCTCTCTCGTCCCAGTTGGGTAACCTCATGCAACAGCAAATAAATCGTGGTGTTTCTTTGGCCAATCGAGTGTATCTGTGTGCGGTTTGAAGGGGTCTCATTTCTAACCAATGACATCGCCAGAACCCCCGAAGAGATGTTGCTCATTATAAATAAGGGTTTCCAATTGATTGAGTGCAAATCCTGGACTTCAGGTACCCGACACCTTTATTTTTTTTTATTTCTCGGCATGTTATCTTGGCTGCCTTTGCCTATCTATTAAAATGTCAATGTATGTGGCAGTCCTTATCACGCAGCCTGTGGAAATAGAGGTGTAGGATGCATTGCGTTAAATGCATGGAATACCAGTTGACCTGTAGATTGAAAAACAGCATGGATGAATGCGGTTCATAGTCACGCTGGTCTCTCTCTTTCAGTCGCGCTCTCTCGGGCTGCTCAGACCCCCGTTGTCTCTCTTTATTTGTAAATGTTTGCCTGTCGACCCGTGGAATTCAAAGCACACAACTAAATGTGATAGTACAGTGGTTAAAAAAGACTCCCCTCCCTCCCTCTGTCTCCCCAGGGAGTTCGGCTGGAGAGATCCAGAGCTGCCAGAGGTGATCCAGATGTTGCAGCACCAGTTCCCGTCGGTGCAGTCCAACGCCGCTGCCTACTTGCAGCATCTGTGCTTCGGAGACAACAAGATCAAAGCAGAGGTGTGTGTGTGTGTGTGTGTGTGTGTGTGTGTGTGTGTGTGTGTGTGTGTGTGTGTGTGTGTGTGTGTGTGTGTGTGTGTGTGTGTGTGTGTGTGTGTGTGTGTGTGATTACAAATTGTACTTACAGAACCAATTGTGTACCTTGGCCCCAAACATGCTTCTGTCGGCAGAATCAAATAGCATATGCATCAACATGCATGCATGTTAATACGCTGAGAGATATCCATATTCATACCACATATGCATTTTCACACATTCTACATATGCACTCAGGGTACAAGGTTCAAACAATATAATCCTAGACACTCACACATACACTCTCTCTCTCTTGCTCACTCCCTCCCTCACTCACTTACCCATACAAACACTGTTTGACTGTAAGGTCCAGGCAAGGTTGTTTGTTGGGAGAGTGCTTATTGTCTTTTGGATATTGCCTGCTGCGTTTCTATTGTCTTGTCTGTGATGTCCTTTCACCGGCTGAATAGGAAATCGCAAGGGTTTTCATTTCATGTTCTTTTTTGTGTAAATGTTGCTGAGGTTGCAGACGTTGATTCAGGGAAACAGGAACGTCTGTTTAGCTGGTTTGTTTGTCCCCTATTTATATTTAAACTAAATGTGTTTAAAAAGAAAGCTCATACAATATAGATTTACAATGAATGTCTTTTACCATGGCTGGATGTATTTCAATGCACTTTACAAGGTGTACATTTGAGATTAAAAGTATAAATGTCAGGGACAAATTCAACAAGTGTCAGAACATTAATTATTTGTAAGTGACGCAACAGGATTTATCCAGTTCGTTCTTACGTTTAAATTAGTTTCATATTTACGCTTTGTCTCTTTCTGTCTTTGTTAAAAAAATATTTTACTGCACAAGGTCGATGCAACAAGAAATAATACAATGCTATGAAACAAAAGAAAGTATTTGTTTCAAACACCCCAGCCTGCATCCACTTTAAAGAGACAATTACAAAACAACGTATGCTTTAAACAAACATTATTAGTGGAATACCATTCCGTAACTTACCCTGAATAACTTCATAATGAATAGCCAGTATATATCAGATCGGCATGGCAACCGCACTGTTCAACGCTTTTTGGAGTTTAGAGTTGTTTTCCTTTCACTCTCATGTTCAAAGACTCCCCGGCGATGGCTGGTGGTTCTGTTGAGGCATGCTATTTCATCCTACGATGGGCACGTAATATGCTCAAAAGAAATGGAAAAATAGAGACGGATACATTCCGAAAAAAAAATAAACCCACAAAGGAATCACCTATGAAAACGTGATGTGCTGGAGCAGCGAAAGTGCAGACGTAGACGGGAAAAGGTTGTCCTCAACACAGGTCATTTCTGTCTATCTTCTGCCGTTTGAATTAGCGACGTGATAGCTGCAGGCGTTCGCTTTCTGTGGCGATGGAGATGGAGAGGGCCAGGATTAGACAGGATGTACACAGGATTATGGTGGAAGAGAATATTACTGGAGATGCCAAGATATTCAGATAGCTGCTCATTTAGCAAATTCATCTCATCAGAGCAGCAGGAGTGGCTAAGTTTTCAGTGTGTGTGTGTGTGTGTGTGTGTTTGCTTGTGTGTGTGTGCATTTGTGTGTGTGTGGGTGCATGTATACTTGTGTGCATATGTGTGTGTGTGTGTGTGTGTGTGTGTGTGTGTGTGCATATACACACAAGGTGCTGATGAGACAGTGGTCTCAGGTGTGTCTTCTCACACATGCGTGCTGTTAGTATATCTGTTGCCGTGCACATGTGTGTGTGTGTGTGTGTGTGTCTGTGCGTGTGTGTGTGTGTGTGTGTTACTACAGCAGGACAGATGGAGGCCTGGCCTCTGCTCAAATTGTGGTTGACCAGAGAGACTGCTTGGTGGATTCATCGCCAGCATCGTTAATATCTGCTCTGACACACACACACACACACACACACACACACACACACACACACACACACACACACAAACACCCACACAAATTATTATTAAACCCCAAATTAAGAATTATTATCCAGTCAAACACGACGCATAAGCACAGTGACAATCTCACACACACACACACACACACACACACACACACACACACACACACACACACTGAGTGTTGACTAAAGTTCAGTTCCAGCAGTAATTCCTTTCTGGAGTAGGCCTGTCGATATCCATTTATCCACCAGACCGGCTGAAGGCTAGAAGACATGTCCCCAGACCCTTTAAGCTCTCTTCCTCTTCCTTTCTTTGGCCCTCTCTCTGTCCATCATCTATTATTTACCATTCCCCCTGTCAAGTCTCTCTCTCTCTCTCTCTCTCTCTCTCTCTCTCTCTCCTCTCTCTCTCTCTCTCTCTCTCTCTCTCTGTAGCTCTCACCATCTCTCTTTCCTCCATATTTATTGCTTTCTCTCCTACTGTATTTCATTCACTATCTCCCTAAATATGTATCTCTCTCTCTGTGTCTCTGAATATACATTTCAGCATCTATATATATCTATATATATCGCTCTCTTTTCATTATCTCCCTGTCTTTATCTTTCTCTGAACTCTCTCTCTCTCTCCCTCTCTCTCCCTGCCTCCATTCCCCCGTCTCCATCGCCCCTCTCTCTCTCTCTCTCGCTCTCTCTCTCTCTCCTCTCGCCCTCTCTCTCTCTCTCTCTCTCTCTCTCTCTCTCTCTCTCTCGCCCTCTCTCTTCTCTCTCTCTCTCTCTCTCCTGTTCCCCACCTGTCGTTGACTGTATTGGTCTCTGAATGTGTCTGTATCTCTTCACATCTCTCCCTTTATGTCTCTTTATGTCTCTCTCCCTTTATGTCTCTTTATGTCTTTCTCTCTTTATGTCTTTCTCTATGCTGGTCTGGAGTGTTTTTGCTCAACTCCATGATGTAATTGTATTGGCCGCGCCGACGTCTCTCCTTTCTTCCATTACCATTTCCATTTCTTTATTCCTTCTGTCCGCCGTGGTCTCGTTGTATTTCCCTCGCTGCCACCCAACCAGAGTTACTTTAATCAGTTGTGTCTTCTCTCCTTGCTCGGTTTGGGGCAGATTCCTTTTCAGAGATCGGCCAACACTGAGGAAACTCATGGAAGGGAAGACATGTACAAGTAGCACTTATGCTACAGCTCATTTAGTGTTTCTTCCCTCGCACCCCGGAAGCATTTGTGTTTACATTTAAATGGAAACATATGGTGAAAGGCTTGAAATGGAGGGAGAGGGAGAGATGAATAGCTGCCATTGCCATGCTACATTTTAAACCCCCCAGTTACGATCCAAGGCATCTCTTTTATTTTACAATCAAAGAGAACAACATATTTGAACTCAATCCAGTTTAATATAGGCCCGGGCACCAATTCAATGATAAATAAATGAAATCCGGATACATTTTTGTCCAGCCCCTCATTCGATTCTCCAACCTAAAGCTCTCGTCCGTCACTCCACTCAAACCAAAATCCCTCCCGACTTGACCCAACCTCCTACCTCGACAGCGGTATCCCCTAATTTAACCGCCGGTGTCTGGTCAGCCTCCGTCACCCAAAACACTAAAGCCATGTCCTGTCATGGAAAATGATCCAATCATGAATCACACTCACCAACCATCTCGTGTGTCTGTGTGTGTTTGTGTGTGTGCATGTGTATGTGTGTGTGTGTGTGTGTGTGTGTGTATGTGTGTGTGTGTGTGTGTGTGTGTGTGTGTGTGTGTGTGTGTGTGTGTGTGTGTGTGTGTGTGTGTGTGTGTGTGTGTTGTGTGTGTGTGTGTGTGTGTGTAGTGTGCATGTTGTATGTGTGTGTGTGTGTGTGTGTGTGTGTGTGTGTGTGTGTGTG
>NC_082404.1:12545995-12568495 GCF_031168955.1 Gadus macrocephalus
GAGAGACGGGGGGGTAGAGGGAGGGGGAGCGAGGTAGAAAAAGGAGAGATGGACGAGGGAGGTAGATCGAAAGGGACAGGGAACAAAGGGGAGATGATGTGGTGCAGGTGGAATCCTGAAATCCACATTTTCTGTTTGGAGGATATGGTTAGTGTGTGAGTGTGTGTGTGTGTGTGTGTGTGTGTGTGTGTGTGTGTGTGTGCGTGTGCGTGTGTCTGTGTGTCTGTGTGTCTGTGTGTGTGCATGCAGACCTGTGCATTACTGCATGGCTGTGTTTATTTGTGTGTGCCTGGGTGTGTGTCTGTGTGTACCGTCACATCTGTGTGTTATTGCACAGCTGTGTTTATGTACGTGTTTGTGTGTGTGTGTGTGTTTGATTGCCTGCTTGTCTGTGTGTATGCGTACGTGCATGTGTGTGAGTTCTTGTGTGTGTGTGTGCGTGTGTGCGTCTGTATGTGTGTGTATATTCAAATCGGAACAGAGTAGCAGTGTGAGGAGACACAGTGTTTCCGGAGCACTTTAGTCTTGGCGCTCTCACACACTCTCCTTGGCCGTGCTCCAGGACCTTCCTCACGCCAACTCACACTGAAAAATGTATTTTTTCAGTTGATTATGTAAAAAAAAAACTAAACTGCAACGCGTGGTGTTCACAACTGTGTCTGACGAACCGGAAAAGTGCTAATCAGTTTCCCGGGACAATATTGTCAATTTGTCTGCGTTTTCATTTTGATTTTCAACCAGAAAGTTGAGTGCGATTTGTTTTGGGGGAAGATTCTGTTTTAATGGAGGGCTGTCAGGCGTTGTTGAAGTTGTTGCTTCGTAAAGACGAGATACCTTTCTGAATAAGATTCGCTCTCTTCTGCTCCGGCCCTAATGTTTCATGTACAAAACATTCAGGCACTGAATGGGAAGTAAAGAGATTCAAGGTAGGTGGCATATAGAAGACTTTGTGGCCCCTCAACGTCAATAGTCTGGTACTGCTTCTTGGTTATCAATAAAGCTTGATTTTCACATTGTTTTCTCAGTCCTCCGGCAACAAGTGTCCTTGCTTCTGTTGCTGCAGTAAGCTACGTAGCATGGAGGCTAACACTGCAGCGCAGGGCTTTAGTTCAGCAGTCGTGCAAGAACAGTTCTCAACGGAGAACGCTTGTGTGAGTGTGTTTCGATGCTGATGAGTGTAGGGGTGTTAAAAACCATGGGATCCTGGGGCTGACATCCGGTCCGCTTCAGCGAATCGAGGTCAAGGAGGACGCGGGCGGTAGACACTGGAGTGCTGCATTTTCCGGAAGCACAAAGTCTAAAAGTCTAAAGTCTAAAAGTTGATATTTGTTGCAGTGTGCACTTGCCCGTGGACCCTTTCTGAGGTCACTCCATGACCCAAACTCTGTCCGTTCTTCTTAATTCTGCCCTTTCCAATGTCCTGCACTCCATGCAGAAGTACAGCCTTAGAACAAGGTACATATTTAATTAACATTTGGCTATTATTTTTGACATATTAACAGATTTTTCAAGATAAGATATACTTTATTAACACCCGACCGGACATCGGGGTGGGATTAGTCACTGATTAATTCTTTATTTCCCCAAGCACAATTTAACAAGAGTCAAAAGTCAAACGGAACATGGTCTTTCCTGTACACACTGTCCATTCTAACTCTTCTCTTCCCCCTCCTCTACTTCCTCCTCCCTCTTCTCCTCTTCTTCCAACTCCTCCTCTTCCCTCCTCATCCCCCTCTCTTCTCATCCACCTCCCCTTCCTCCTCCTCTTCATCTCCTTCCTCCTTTTCACTCTTCATCACCCTCCCTCCTCTTCCCCCCTACTCCTCCTCCTCCTCCTCCTCCTCATATTCCCTCCTCCTTCTCACCCTCTCCTCTCTTCCTGCTCCTCCTCTCCCCTCCTCCCTGTCCTCCTCCTCCTCTTCTTTCTCTACCCCCTCCCACCGAACTCACTACTCTTCCTCCTCATTTTCCCCCTTCCTTCTCACCCTCTTCTGTCCTCCTCCTCCTCCTTCTCTACCTCCTCCCACCAACTCACTACTCCTCCTCCTCCACCTAATTTTCCCTCATCCTTCTCACCCTCTCCTGTCCTCCTCCTCCTTCTCCACCCACTCCCCCCAACTCACTATTGCTCCTCCCCAGTGGTCGGTGTACATCCGCGCGGCGGTGCGTAAGGAGAAGGGCCTTCCCATCCTGGTGGAGCTGCTGAGGATCGACAACGACCGGGTGGTGTGCGCCGTGGCCACCGCCCTGCGTAACATGGCCCTGGACGTCCGAAACAAGGAGCTCATCGGTGAGTCCCTTCCTAGGGGAGGTGGGGGGGGGGGGACAGGGTGGTTGTGTCGGTTCCTCAGGACAGTGGCACACAGATGACGCTCTTTTCGCTGCAAAGGGAATTAAAAGAAAAGTAGTGGGATTAACTGAATGCTTGCTTCGTGACAACACCATGGCGTTCGGTCCCACTCCATGCGCTCTTTGCTCTATAGAAGACGAGAATATATATTTATGTATAGATATATATTTAGCATGTTGAATCTGAATTAGACAACTTTGACCCTCGCCTCATTGATTATTCTCTCCCATTCTGTGTTTTTTCTAGTCAGAGTGAGAATACGAAAATGTTCTCTAGAACATCCACAGGGTGTCTAAATGATGCATAATGCTGTTTAAATTGTGTAGCCTGTCATTTGTCAAAAAAGAAAATATTGCAGTCCCTTACCATGTCGCCCAGAGTGAAACGGATACCTCCGAGATGCAGCTTTGACACTTTTGTGACACATGGCATTAAACATGTTTAAACGAAAGAATAAAGTTAACAAACGCCCCGGGAAATTAAATCCAGCGTTCATTTTCACTATTTCTGGGTCGGCACTCGATGAGAGGCACACACATGCACACACAGCGGCGGCAGTTGATAGGATGACAGCATACAGAATACAGTATTGCATTGTGGGTAAGCCGGGGTGATGGAGATGATACAGTCAGGGCGCTGCCAGCATCAAGGCACGACCCTAAACCTCATCAATCAATGATAATGCAACGCATTTGAGAATTATAGTGTCGGCTATGTCAACGGTAAGTTATGTGCCTAACTGTAATAGTCGATGGGAGCAATTTGGCTCGGCGGCCTGGAGAAGGTGGCGGCAATAGTGAAATATTGAGCAATATAATATCTACAAGCTACGAGATTGGTTAAGAAATTAGACACTGAACGAGACAGAAAATGAAGCTGCCCGTGGGCCAATGTGTAGCCGACATTCCCTTTGTGCTTTCACCCGTTTATATAAATGAGTCCTAAGTGTTTGCTATGGTGTTAACCACAAACGGTATAATGATAGCAACAACTAAAAAAACGGGGCATCTTACCAACTTCTTCTTTTAAATATATTTCAATTATCTTATTCCCCGGCAGAAATTTCACAGGTGATGGCAGTTGCCGTCGGAGCGGCGGTGTTGCTTTCATGTTCAACTTGTCACAACTATTAACACCTACGCTCTCCGCTCTCTCCTCGCTGCGCAGGCAGGAGAAGCGAAGCGGTGGATGAATAACAAGTAGCGGGCTGCCACACGGGGGGGTGTGTTTCAAAGACTGAGGCGGATGCTACCAATAAGGCGAGGGAGGGGGCAATGGGAGGCTAACGTGAATAAACAGTGTCTTTGTGTTCTGCGGAGAGAGCGAGGCGGGCTGGGATGGATGGAGAACAGATAAACACACCTGGTGTGACAGCTGCAACACAAGTGAACACGTGGCAGCATTGCATGCTACAGCGTGCACACGCACACAAAACGATGTACTCGTGCTACACAGATTTACCCATAGATAGATGGATTGATGGATGCTAATGACAGCAACAAATAATTAACGCATTATTACTATTACAAAGGATCACTATCCAGTTAGTAAGAGTAGGAAACTCTGTGTGTTTGTGTTAGTGTGTGTTTGAGTGTGCAGAGTTCAAATGTTTTTCATTTTTGTACATAAAAACTCTTTCTCCCTCTCTCTCTCTCTCCCTCTCTCTCTCTCCATCTCTTTTTCTGGTGTCTCTGATTATCTCAACAATCCCGGTGTGCCCTGTGGTTTCTATAGCAACGCCTTGCCCCCGGTCTCAGACGGCAGGCTTTGGCAGTCTCTGAGGATGCCAAAGACACGCTGACGGAATTACCCAGAATGCCCATGGCAAAAGCTCAACAAGCCAGTATTGTGCTGTGGTACCGTTCTAACTGGCACTTAGCGATGCGTTAAAGGCTAATTAGACACTTATAAGCTTTTATAAAGCTTTGATTAAATAAAGAAAAGTGTTGCCGCCATATATACTAATAATGTTCCATGTTATCTTTTTGACGTTTGGGGAACGTCACTATATGTTAACACTGATGACATACAAGTCATTTGATATCTTCCTGCTGCTTTAGGCCACCAGACATTGTTCAGATGTGATTGCTGTGAAGTTAGAGTTCAAAGGAACACAACCGTTAAACTGACAATAGAAGAAACGAACCAACGTGAACATTGTTTGATCGCGATGAACCCATTAACTTGGCAACTTAACAGCCTTGAAACGTGTGATGATTTAATTATGATGAATGCAATTGATTGTTGCCGATGTTATCTAAGTTGATAATGATCTTCTCTAAATATTTCGATGTCAAGTGAAAGAGGCGAGGAGTGCGAGAACCGCGGAGAGGTGGTGGGAAAGGAAGTTTGGGATAAAATAGATAGAGACAGCTTATGGGAGAGCAGGTGGAAGAGAGAGAGGGGCAAAACATTGTCACTTTGTTTTAACGCTAGGGCTAAAGCCAGACAACACAGACCTATACAAAAGGGGGAAGGATGAAAAGAGGCAGTGGGGCAAAAATTGAGCCCAACAAATATAAACAGACAAGGCAGAGCTGGGGTTAGACAGAGAGGGAGATTGAGAGAGATGAAGCGAGAGGGCGAGAGGGACAATTGAAACAGACAAGTACTGTCCAGGTTAAGTCCTGGCTCTGGGGAAGGTGCGACTTGATGTGCTTGCACAGGATAGAAGGTGAGGGGCCAACACATTGCCAGAAAAAGCACAGTTTTTGGCTTTTGCTCCACATTGTCTTTCTGCTGTTTCTGAGCCCCAGCCCCCCATTTGGTGTTAAACTGCAAAGTGTCCTTTTCCTATAAAAAACATTTGCCATGGCAACTGTGAAGGTGGAGATTAGTTTTTGTAGGCTTGGCAAGGCTTTCTATGGGTGGAGAAAAGGGAGATTGTGTGAAAAGACAGTAAGGAGGGGAGGGGAGTTAAGAGGAGAGTGTTGCCTCGCTCTCTGGGCTCGGCGACAGCGCCAGTGTCATAGTTTCACTGGAAGGAAGGCAGGCATGAGGGAAAGAGGGAAAGTCTAGGAGTTGGAGTTGGACTCATTTATGTTTGTGCAACTAAACACCACGCACAGCCTGCTGACATGTAAAAAGACATGGGAAATGACGTTACCACAACGCAGACACAGGAAGAGGCTAACAACGTATTCGCTTGTCGCCCACCACATCGGCGACATGGGTGCTGGCGTTCAGAGTTCACAGAAAGCGGATGTTACTTAGCCATCGAAGGCTAGCCGGGGGGTGCTAGTTGGCAGTCGCTAGTCAACGGTCGCTAGTTGGTAGTTGCTAGTTAGTGGTTGCTACTTGGCATTCGCTTGTCAGAGGTCCCTAGCAGGTGGTCGCTAGCCGTCGGTCACGAGCGGGCAGTCGCTAGCCGGCGGTCAGTTGCCATTGATCGTTAGTTGGCGGTCACTGGATGACGGTCCCTAGCCAGCCGTCGCTAGTTGGCAGTTGCTAGTTGGCAGTCACTAGCCGTTGGACGCTAGCCGTTGGCGGTTGCTAGATGGTGGTCCCTAGTAGACGGCGGATGCTAGTTTGCGGTCCCTAGCCGTCGTCACTAGCCTGCGCTCGATAGCCGGCAGTCACCAGCCGGCGGTCGCTAGCCGACGGTCACCATATTCTTCAAGTGGGAATTTAACTAAATAACCACCCAGAAATAAAGCATATACCAATACGCTTATTTTGGAACTGAGATCTAACAGCACTCTGACTAGATAACGTGGTGATCTCTTGAAGGGAAAATTCTTTGTGCTAACCTAAATGTCTGCAGTTGCTCAGACATCCCTGAGCAACACACCTAACCCTCTAGATCCCTAAGACAAGAAAAACCCCTTTTTATTAAAAAACTGTGATGTGTGTGCTCGTCTGGGTTTGTGATTGCACGCATGTGTCGGGGGGTCGAGCAGAGCCTGTCAATTCCCCCTGTAAGCCCGCTGTTTCCCAGACAACCTGTTTGTAATGGGATTGACGGTGCAAACCGAAGCCTGCCTGCGATCCATCCTCCTCATCTGTCGTTCTGTTTGTCTTTCCCCTCTTCTAACCTCCTTTATCCCACAACTTCCCCCTCATTTTGCCATCCTATGATGACATGAGGATCTCAAGTCATCCTATGCATTTGGTCCGCTTAATGCACGGCATATGCTGGTGCTTGTCTACTAGCAATCCTTCAGCAGGATATTTTTCTCTCTATGTACTCCCGGATGTTTCACATACATGATGATGTGCGCCTGTGTTGGAACACCTAAAACGCTGTTTATTTCTAGATTTCTATATGCATTTCTATATGTGATACGCAATAAGCTCTCGCTTTCTGAATAATACCCAATACACAAGCAGATTACTTAAACAGGGGCACTGGTTACGGCTTAAAAAAAAATATTTTGGAAAGTCGTTATAAATTCCATTCGTCATAACAATATAACACAGTATGCAATGAATATGGTCTCAAATGTAAACTTGAATTATATCCATAAATTGTTGTGTTTGTTCTGGTGAATGCATGCCCAACCCTTTGAGTACAGTCACACACGTCTACCGATTTGCGTCAAAAAGAAGAAATTAATAATAACCTAAAAGAGAAGATTCTAGAGAACATTTGTTGGATTTACTGCTGGCTCACCCTGCAGAAGTCGAGCGACCACAAGGATGAATGGCGTGGCTCCATGCATGTGTGAGTGAGTGTCTGTGTCTGTGTGTGCGAGTGTGAGTGTTTATTTCTTGGTGCATGTATGGGTGTGTGTGTGTGTGTGTGTTTGTGTCTGGGGATGGGGTTTGAAAAAACTGCAGTTTTTGGTCTGCTTAAAGTGCGCCAAACAAACCAGGCGTGAAAGTGCCCTCACAATCTTTATAACATCATATTTTCTCCCTCCTTCTTCCTCGCTGACGGCAAAGAGCGCTTCCTGCCCTCTCCTTACCTTTCCTTGTGTGTGTGTCTCTCTCTCTCTCTCTCTCTTCCTCTCCCTCTCTCTCACTTTCTTTTTCTCTCTCTCTCTCTCTCTCTCTCTCTCTCTCTCTCTCTCTCTCTCTCTCTCTCTCTCTCTCTCTCTCTCTCTCTCTCTCTCTCTCTCTCTCTCTCTCTCGCTCGCTCTGTCTGTCCAACTCACCTATAGAAATAATTATGTTTGAGTGTCATTATTAGCAGTCGTACTGTTGTACAGTTTTTTTTTTTTATTATAATCGTTGGCTTTTTTCCACTTAACTCTCAACCTTTTCTTGTCCCTCCCACCTGAATGTTGTCAACGGATTTTAATCGAGGCTCTCTTTAATTTGGAATCGATTGAGGCTGTGCTGAGTGAAAGAGGTGTCGAATGTCCTCTCTCTCTTCCAACCGCCATTGTGCGTCAGCATGTTTGTCTTTCATTTTTCTATTCGTTCCCGACAAAAGCTCCCTCTGTGCTTCGGGCTCCTCAATGTTTATGCCGACTTGTCAACTTTTAAGTGAAACACTGGAATGTGAAGGACACAGAGAAAACGGGACTTTATTATTTGGTTGACCTTGACGGAGATGTTTCGGGGGGGCGTTCAAACTAAAAGTAAACTCTTCACGAGCAAGATGTGACAATTGACCCCCTTTGAATGCATGAATATATCTGAAAATAAATCGTCAGTCAGTAGTCAGCTACAGTGACTCCACAACAGTGGTGCTGCGACGACATGCTGTTCCTCGGATTGGGCAGGCTGAGAAGCTGAATTTTTTAATGTTGCATGAACTACACGATTGCTTCGGGTCAGCCTGAATAGCTGAGGCTGATCAGTGATTATGCGTGGCAGACCGTATTCTCTCTCTCCCTCCCTGTCTCTGTCGCCTTCTCTCTCATGCCCTCTCTCTCTCTCTCCCTATCTCTCTCTCGCCCTCTTTCTCTCTCTACACAAGCTTCCTGATCCAAGCTGTCTGCTTCATTACAAAAGCCCAGTATTCATGCTTCCGCATTAGATTCAATTATTTGTTTTTCGATCAGCTACATAATGCCCACGCACCTCATCGCTCTCTCACTCTCTCTCTCTTTCTTCTATTTTCTATTTATCAGTGTGGTACATGGTTTAATGGTTTGTCCTATGCCTGGGCGTGCCTCATTTTCTGTTCCCCATTGTTTGTTCAGAGATGAGCTCATTCTTCTAATCTTACTCTCTCTTTCACCCGCTATCTTTCTTCTCTCTCTCCCTCTCTCTCTTGCTGTCACTCCCTCTCTGTTTCTCTCTCTGTGTCTCTCTCTCTCTGTGTCTCTCTCTGTCTCTGTCTCTCTCTTGCTCTCTGTCTCTCTCTCTCTCTCTCTCTCTCTCTCTCTCTCTCTCTCTCTCTCTCCCCCCTCTCTCTCTCTCTCTCCCCCCCCCTCTCTCCCCCCCCCCTCTCTCTCTCTCTCTCTCTCTCTCTCTCTCTCTCTCTCTCTCTCTCTCTCTCTCTCTCTCTCTCATTCTCTCAGTATTTTCTCTCTCGCTCTGTCTCGTTATGTCTCTCTCTCTCGCCTGCAGACTCACTTGCTTTCTCACCAGGCCACTCCGCTGATGGCATCAGTGCCAGAGAATCGCTGTGGAGACGGAACAAGGGCACTGCAGGGCAGTCACTTATTGTTGAATCCCAAGCGTGTGTGTGTGTGTGTGTGTATCTGTGTGTGTGAATGTATGATTTCACACAGTAACACTACTTTTCTTATCAGCCCGTGCTCGTACACACACACACACACACACACACACACACACACACACACACACACACACACACACACACACACACACACACACACACACACACACACACACGCACACAAACTGTGCACGTGACACCCGCACAACCACTAACACCCTGGGGACTGCATGAGGAGTGGTCCGGGTTCGGCGTGAAACATCCTCACATGGGCGACAAACGATCCGAGATACAAACGCGGTGGGCTTAATGAGCTAGCTTGAGACACATTCTGTGGTTTGAGGACGTTACGCGAGCGCTTCATCACTTTAATGAGCGGGGGTGAGAAATAAATAGAATCCTCTCCGTCCGTCGCCGTGCGTAAGGTTATCCTCTCCATACTGTACCGGTGTGTTCCTGTCATCGCATCCCAGAGCGGGGGGTGTGTGAGCGTGAGGCGTTCCCCCCTCGTATCGAGTTATAAATGCGCATCACCATTTAATGCTGCTGAGGGAATATCCCCCTATCTCACACGCTCCCGATTGAGTTAGAGGAATACACGCCGTCTGCTGTTGCATTCAAATGAACAGGAAATTCATGTCCTTGTCCTTGGATAACCCCCCCCCCCCCCTCGCTCCCCCCCTCGAATGATCCGTCTTATTCCTGCAGCTTTTCCGTGAAGAAGCCCGAGACCGGGACCATGAGTCCCACCTGAATGATTTGCACACAGCTGCCCCGAGGTCAGTGCAAGGCAGACTTTATCCACTTGCCACAGTTTGTGACAGCAGGACAGCACAGGGGCGACTCCGGCATACGAATCAAACAGCCCAGAAGTGGGTAGCGCCTTCAACACCAACCCCCCGATTCAGAATCATTCAACACACAACACTGCAGCGGATTATTTCTTAATAATATTAACTAAATAATGAGCAATAAAATGAACTCAAGTATAACTCGAGTACATAACTCCCCTACCTTAACAGAAGGTTGATTTCTGCTTCTGTGGGTATATAGTGTGTGTGTGTGTGTGTGTGTGTGTGTGTGTGTGTGTGTGTGTGTGTGTGTGTGTGTGTGTGTGTGTGTGTGTGTGTGTGTGTGTGTGTGTGTGTGTGTGTGTGCGCGTGTGTGTTTATGTGTGCTTGTGTGAATGCATGTCCGTGTATCCAGATGCCAAGGAACCGTGGAAACATAAGTTACACAGCCCTGTTTGGAAGAAATGGTGGCTTATGTTTAATACAGCCAACACATTGTCCAACCCCAGTCTATTTTCTCACTCTCACTTCACTGTCTCTCACATGCTCTCTTTCGTTCACTCCCTCTCTCGCTCTTACTCTCTCTCTCTCCCTCCATCTGTGAATGTGTCAGGCACAGGCATCAAAGGGGAGTGCAGGGTGCATCTCTAACTGGTGTAAAATGCACCGAGCCCAGGACTGGTTTATGGTGGGGATGTGGCAAGTTGACTCTTTTCCAATTTACCTGGGCTCCCCCACCCCCGCCATCACCTGGGTCTTTCACATCTGTCGTGTTTCATCTCCCAATCCCAACCCCCCTCTCACTTCACCTCTTCTCATGAGCAACTTTGGCAAGAAACCGATTCCTGTTATTTCGGGGTTGTTTTTAAGTCCATGGAGGTGCTTCAGAACTGCTTTAACCTGCTGGTTGGACATTAAAGCAGTGCACGTATGTCTCCTATGTGTCTGTGTGCTGCTGTGTGTGTGTGTGTGTGTGTGTGTGTGTGTGTGTGTGTGTGTGTGTGTGTGTGTGTGTGTGTGTGTGTGTGTGTGTGTGTGTGTGTGTGTGTGTGTGTGTGTGTGTGTGTAAAAACAATTACCACCACAAAAATAGATGTAACAGGGTCAGTATTTTGCTGTGGTATTACGTTTTTTTTCCCCCTTTATTTCAGCAGGCCACCATCAACCATTTACAATGTGAGGAAAAAATGTACTTGGGGAAAAGATAGCAACTGCTGGATAAACAGCAGTTGACTCATGATACCTGTGAGTTGTATTTCTTTAACTGTAGTTGTTATGACCAGTATGTTGGCCTAACTGAATGCTCTCAAGGGTCTATTGTCTATGATTTTACACTAGGAATGTTAAACTGAGACATATTGAGGCAATATCGATCGACGTTCTCAAACCTTGAGGGAAAGAATGCTCCCTCTGAATAGACTTGTGATGTTACTTTGATTCTGGCGCCCCCTGTGGGTGATTTAATATATCACATGGGAAACAGCTTCTTGCCGAAGCTGCCACAATAAAGACTAAAAGATAATGCCAACACTACATCAAGGCTACATCAAGGCTGACTAAAACCTGATCAAAAACGTTCAGCCATTTTTCTAAGCAAATGTCTTTTCAGAAACACTTAAGCACTAAGAACTGTCCTTAGTTCAAAGTTTTGACTTTACCTTTCTTCATTTCTTTTTTAATCATCAGTGGCGTATGCATCTGAGAAAATAACATGTATTATTATAAGTTGTTATTTATATTATCATGAGCTTACAAACCACATTCCCTTTGCTCATCATTACCCTGGCACTCTTTAATCCGCTCTGCTTGATCAGACCACGGCGGGGTTAGCTTTGCCGTCTATTCTCAGAGCGAACGAGGCGTCGTCCGCCAGCCGGGCAGATTCCTTTCATCCCCCAGATCTCCCAGAGACAATTACCTCCAATTTGAGTTCAATAACGCGTCTCCCCTCCGCCTTCTGTAAACAATCGAATCGCTCCTCTGTCGAGACGAACCGGAGGAGGCCTTCAAATCAAATCAGCCGCCGCAGCCCGACGTAGGAGGCTCTTGGCGGGAGCTCGACGTGTACAAAAATGTACAGCAAGCGTGGTTAAGCCGGGGAAAGGGACGTCGGCGACGCGGGAATACATTTACACCCGCGCCAGATCTCCCAGGCGAAGCCGGCTCACGAGAGAGGGCGAGAGAGGGCGAGAGAGGGCGAGAGAGAGAGAGAGAGAGAGAGAGAGAGAGAGAGAGAGAGAGAGAGAGAGAGAGAGAGAGAGAGAGAGAGAGAGAGAGAGAGAGAGAGAGAGAGAGAGAGAGAGAGAGAGAGAGAGAGGAATAAATGGGGCGGGAGACAAAATGGGAGTTTATTACTCTGTATACGTATCGTCGCGTGTCGGATATTCTAAGCGTAGCGCGGATGAGACACAGAGAGGAACGTAAAGTGATGAATGTACGGGCTGAGCTTCGAGGCTGATTTGTACTTTCGGGTGGAAGAGCCCGCCAAAACCACGCGGGATGGGGGGGGGGTCACTATGTGGCAGGTGCTAGGGCCTCGCAGGTGCAGCATAATGACCCAGGGTATTTATACTTTCTGAAAGCCTAGCAGCTAGGCTTTCCGGCTCCCTTGTATGCTGACAGTGAAAAACATGGAGAAGATGGAAGGCAGACTGGTTGAGGAGGTTCCCGACCTGCATTCATTAAGTTAATTTGTGCGACACATCTACTACTGCGCCTGACAATCGCCAGATGTCCCTGCAAATAGCAGTGATGAATGTTTTTCTGTGGTCTGCGTGCAGGGTGCATGACCGGTGTAGACAGACAACTACTGCGTACCTGCAGGGGATCTTCAGTCAAGACATACAACGAATTAGGTTTCCCTGAGCCACAGTGTATTGTGATCCTTTGTGCTTAAAGTGTCTCACCACGCACGTCAAAGAGGGGTGTGTTGTTGACACAATCCTAGTTCAAAAGTGTTCTTGTCCAGTAATGTACCTCTCCCCGCGATACATTTAGTATAACTGGATGTTAAACTGCACAACATTCAGAAACAGACTCAACCAGATCCAGCTTATTACTGTTATTATGAGAGTTATTATGATATTGTGGTCGTGATTTGCTGTATCTTTGAGGACTTCCTTTGGGCGTCTAGATTTCTTCTTTGTTGAACCCTGTCCGCTTCTAGTTGAAAACTGTCCAGCTTCAAGACCTTGTGTGATGCAACTGACAGCTCAGAGCATAAAGCTTGACTCTCGTACCAGTTTCCGTTCTCTCGTTAAAGTTTTTTGGTTTTCTTCTGCCGGCCATTTTTTACTTTCCTCATTAGTCCCCTACTCGCTTTCTTCAATCTCTTCTCCATCCATTGTCTGAATGTCAGACGGGGTCTTTTCATCGATGTGCCAGACCTTTCTGCTGAAATACCATCTGAGTCACCCAGCGTGCGTGTACGTGTGCGCGCCTGTGTGTGGATGTGAGTTATTAGGTGTGTGCACGTTGCATTGTAAACCGGCCCCTTCAACACTTTGGTTTGTTATCATGACCTCTCAGCAAGGAATACCAAAAGGTAAAAAAAATCAAGAGCTTTATGGAATGTGTGCCTCCTTCAATTATGCGCTTCTTTTCTTCCTGCTTCTTGACTTCTTTCACAGTGGCTCCAGAACTTTCTTATCTTTGAAATGTTTTTTCTCCTTTTGTAGAATTTTGATTAATAGCTTCACAGACACACACAAAGACACAGACACACACTCAACGTTTTATTTTAATAACCTCAGCAAACTGTAGGATCATTTCTAGACTTTCATATTTGGCAATTGTGCTTTCTTTACCTTTTCACACACACACACACACACACACACACACACACACACACACACACACACACACACACACACACACACACACACACACACACACTCAGTCTCAATCACATACTCTCTCACCAATCCACTTACCCATCCACCCCCTGAAACACACACACACACACACACACACACACACACACACACACACACACACACACACACACACACACACACACACACACACACACACACACACACACTCAAAACGATTACTCATACTCTTTCACCATCTCACTCACCTCCCCCTCCCCCTCCCCCCTCCTCCCTCCCCCTCCCCCTCCTCTCACACTCACTCACTGTAACCCACCCACTCTCTGACACACAGGTAAATACGCCATGCGGGATCTGATCCACCGCCTGCCCGGCAGCATCAACAACGGCAGCGGCACCACCACCAGCGGGGGCACGTCGGGGGTCTCCGGGGCGTCCAGCAAGATCATGTCTGACGACACGGTGACGGCGGTGTGCTGTGCGCTGCACGAGGTCATCACCAAGAACATGGAGAACGCCAAGGCCCTGAGGGACGCCGGCGGCATCGAGAAGCTCATCGGCATCGCCCGCAGCAAGGGGGACAAGTGAGTGGCTGTTGTCGTTGTTGTTGTTGTTGTTGTTGTTGTTGTTGTTGTTGTTGTTGTTGTTGTTGTCGTCGTTGTCCTGTTTCACGAGAGCAGCCTTCAGGAATGTTTTCCGTTGTTCTAGGAGCTAGCATGATTATCCGTTAAACTTTATCCATAAAGTTTAACCTTAAACTTTGTACATAAAGTTTAATGATAGATATTCCGATGTTCAAAGCGTACAACGTCAGCTGTTTCGTTCCGTACACAAAGCAGTGCACTTTTCTTCACTACAGTCAATCGTTTACCACACCGAGGCATAATAAAACATTGACGTTTTTAATTGAGAGAGAAACAGAGACGGGGGAGCTGGGGGGATTAGTTTGGTTTGAGGTAGCGTTAAACAAATACAACTTATCAGCATACAGACAAAAATACGTTGAGGAAGAGGGGGAGTGACTGAGTGCTCTTCAGACAGACAAACATATTAGCTTGAGCAGAGCTAGCTGTACCCTTCACCCCCAATGTAAATCCCATGTGGATAGGCTAGCGCTAAAGAGGCTGGTGAATGCCAAGCACAGAAGCTGAGGAGACTAAGGGCGGAGCCACGGCGGGCTGTCACACTTCCATACCTAAATCAGACATGAGGACTTTTAAATCTCAGCCAATCGAATCACGGTGTTTGGATTTCAACAATATCGCCCTAGCCCTAAAGCAGCCATTTTATTTGCCCAGACAGCTCCGTGGATACACTTAGACCAGTAGACCAGCTGGAACGTATTAGCCATAGCAGAAAAATGTTGCTATATACCCATACAAAGAAAGATATATGGGTTCACTTAGCAAATAGTTCTACAGTTTAATAGAGTCACAACAAGGAGCCCATTCTGTCAGGGTCCTCCGTTATTTATAGGGCGATTGCTCCGGGTATAAAACATGCTTGTTTTTACTATTCGGTTGAGCAGATGGGTTGGAGGCGGGGAGACATCCAAAGGTTTAATGTCTGGAAGCTGTCTAGCTGGGATGATTTCAGCTTCACCCAGCGCGCCTCATAAAAACGTCAGCGTTTACTGGAATAATAAATACCACATTTTAGTTTACTTGTTTATTTTGAATGAAAAATGTACTAACTATATTCTGCTATGAATATTAAGCTACTACAGTTTGTCATGCCCACAGGCGTGCCGTGTTTATTTGCACACTACGCACGCACACACACTTTTGTGCCAAGCTTATGTCGGTGAAAAACCGAGAGTAACAGACAGACAGACCGACAGAGGTTCATCCTATCGTGGCTCTCGGTAGCTTTTGAGCAGGACTTAAAGGGTATGCAGAAAACTTACACACTTATAATACAGTGCAGACCAGCAACGTTCGAAACCGAGAAACCTTTCGGCTTGCGGTCCAACGCCTGAACCACTCGACATTCCTGCCCCTAGAGAGCCGGCATTGTCCTTTACAATCTACTACGACACGGGAAAAATGACTTAAAGAAAGTAGGGAGAGGGTTGAGATCCAATCCTATCTTCTCCCTCATAAAAAAGGGGGGGGGGGAAAGGCCACACTGCTCCAACAGTGTTGAGACGGATGTCAAAAAAAGGTAACTATATCCCAAGCTCTCAGTGTGCATAAGTACAGCACATACCGCTGATTTACCCTATTGCTGCTCCAGCCATCCACCGTGACAAGATGACAGCGAACAAAGAATACGGAGTGGCGAGAATAGAACCGGTGGGCGTGGGGGTAGGCGTGGGCGCAGGCGTGGGCGCCGTGACACCGTCCTTACTTATAACTGCCACTGGAAATGGCAGGTCAGAAGTTACAATGACTTCAGGCCCGGCGCTGACGTTACCGCATGGCCTTGTAATTACCGGATTTTTCTTTCTGCTGTGGCAATGACGGGCGAAGGGGTGGGGGGAGGTTGAGGTGAGAGAGGGTGAGCTTAAAGTTCAAAGAGCACACCGTTAAGAATTCGCAGGGAGACACTTTCAGAGCCGAACGGTTTTCCCTAATGGTCCTCGCTTTGTGTCTGACGGAGCCTGGCTTTTTTTTTGAGCTGAACTCCATTAATGTCCACACCTTTATAATTGACCCATTGATCACCTTCATTGGAATATAATGGAACGTTTTTCACTGACATGCATTGGAAAATGTAAGCTGTAAGAGCAAAAGAAGAACACATAAGGAGCAGCATTCAAACGTGAAAGCAGAGAATGACTTTGGCGTGAGTGACTCCGCTCACATCACTCTGTTACTGCCTGGGTAATGTAATGTCAGTGAGTTTAGTTCTATAACACACTTGCAGTTGACCTTGTGGTTTTTCCTTTGATAGTATTTTATGTTATTTTACCTCCATAACTTCACTAAACTGTTATCTCGGACACTACGGGACACTAAAAGATTCCCCCTTGTTGTTAGAGAACATTGAACACACGTTGAGCACATACCCAACTAATGCATTTTTCAAGAGATGCGGCTGGGGGCTGGCTATTAGCATAGCAACTTGGGTAAGTTTAAAAGTCATCAGAACAGGCTTTACTCCGACAGAGAAAATATATTTATTCATTCACCCCAGCCTCAAAGCCATGACTGATGACAGTGGACGAACGAGGTGTTTCACTCAAATAAGTTTAGGCCAATCATGTTGCTGGGGGCGGGTATCTGTGCCCACATGGACTGATAACTAAAATAACAGGATCTTCTTCCCATTGTTTTTTCCTCCTTTGCCAACAGCAAACACAAACTCAGCCGTCCTCAGACAAAGTGTCTGGAAAGCTTTAAAATCCAACTCGTTTAGAAGACTTGCCACTGTAGAAATATATTTGTTAAAATCTACTTCTAAATATAGTCTTCTTGCCCTTGCAAATGACTTTCTCTTGGGAAGAATATCTCAGAAACAAAGCAGGAAACAAAACATGCAATCCACCCCTCACACTTTCAGTTTTTTTTCTTTCCTAAGAAAACTTTCTGTCTTCAGGGCAGGTCACAAGAATTTATGCGAAAAGCCTTATTAACATTCTCCATGTCCACATTTTTCTGTGCTGCCGAAAGATGTACCATCTCCAACTTACACTCAAGTATATCTTACAGTGGGTACATTAGTAAGAAAAAGTTTAAGAACCACTGTTCTCTGGCAAATTAGTTTGTAGTAATGCTAACCCTACCTCACTGTGTGTGGCAGACATTCTCCCAAGGTGGTGAAGGCCGCTTCCCAGGTGCTGAGCAGCATGTGGCAGTACCGAGACCTACGCTCCCTCTACAAGAAGGTAAGAGACCGGCCACACACACACACACACACACACACACACACACACACACACACACACACACACACACACACACACAATGTGCAATTTCATAATGGCCACTTTGTCATCGTCATTGTCATTAGTCGGTTGTGTTGTGGCTTTCTATCGTCTAATGTTGATTTAATGAGAAAGTAAAAAGTCCTTGCTCACCCTAGTTGAGATGGACAAATACATTGTGCAATTTGAAAACCTTCCTTTCTCCATTGTGCCATGCAATTTTCATGGCTGATTTAATATATTTTATACAGTATATAGAACAGAGCATTTGTAGACTAGAGTAAATTAGAAGATAAACCAATAAGATCCTTAAGATCGAATCTATTTATATGTATGCAATTTTGCCCTTGTATTATATTGCTATGTGATATGTTAACCCCTTCATCCTTTGTCATCTGACATTACCCTAAAGCAAGTTCTCAACCTTAAGTCAGTCATAACCGTTGTTTCCTAAATTAAGTACAATTCCAACACAAAAAAAATTGAAACGAGCATGTAGCAAATGAGCAATAAACAAAATGTATGTGTTTCAAAACTGTGCACATACCTGTGAGACCCCCAGGGCTTTCTCTAAGGAACTGCTAAGTTGTGCCGGGTAAAGGCTTAGTTATGATTGGATGTTGACGCAACGCAATCACCACGCAGTCGCTTCGACGGAGATGTGAACCTGTTTTGGTTCTGCGTCGGGTTTATGTCGGGTTTACGGCAGCAGGCATTGCTGCTCCATCGCCTCGATGCAAGGTTCACATTTTTGGGCTACGCACGTCCGGCTCCTGCGGTGGACGCAAGGAGGGTCCGCAAGGGTGTAATGGGTCCGTGAACCCCTTGCCTTGCGTCAACGTGGAACCATCACTGCTTCTACGTCCTAATGTTGATGCCAGCCAGGTCTTCCCTTTCAAGCGCTCCACCCGCCATCCACAGAGTACCTTCGAATAATGTATTCTCTCTCATGGACAAGGGGATGCTATTCTACTGGAGCAGCAATGTACTACATCATCTTCAATGTAGATGTAGAAAGTCCAGTATGGGAATGGAGCGTATTAAATCTGCCGGAGGGAGTTTTTATCGAGTTCAGTGCAGCCGCTACAAAGGAGGCTGCTGACACACTGTCACTCATCACCGTGCAGAGAGGCAGACAATAGCAGTCATTTCAGCATTTGTTTTGGCTGTCTGAAGAAGTGCTTGTTGCACTGCTTTTGTTTGTTCATAAGCCTGTATGTATTAGCCTCAATGTTTGATTGACCAGGAAAGTGTTTTGTACATCCTTGTGTGTGTGTGTGTGTGTGTGTGTGTGTGTGTGTGTGTGTGTGTGTGTGTGTGTGTGTGTGTGTGTGTGTGTGTGTGTGTGAGAGCATGCATACTCGTAATTTCCTTCTGTCTGTGTGTGTTTGTGTCCATTTATACATGTGTGTGTATCCACATGTGTGTGCTTCTGTTTGTGTGTTTGTATGTGTGTGTGTGTGTGTGTGTGTGTGTGTGTGTGTGTGTGTGTGTGTGTGTGTGTGTGTGAACGCTTTGTGTGTATGTATACTCGTGTGTTTGTATCTTTAGGTGTGTGTGTGTGTAGGTGTGTGTGTGTGTGTGTGTGTGTGTGTGTGTGTGTGTGTGTGTGTGTGTGTGTGTGTGTGTGTGTGTGATTGTCCGTGTGTGTGTGTTTGTCCGTGTGTGTGTGTGTGTGTGTGTGTGCGTGTCCGCGGGTGTGTGTGTGTGTGTCCGTGTGTGTGTGTGTGTGTGTGTGTGTGTGTGTGTGTGTGTGTGTGTGTGCGTGTCCGCGGGTGTGGGTGTGTTTGTGTGTGACACATCAATGAATATCTGTTTGCCTTAGTACCCTAGGGTGCACTCGGCTCTCCTCACCTGAGAACAAATTAACGTTACAGAGTCCGTCCCGGTAGCACTGCGGCCAAACGGTGACATTCACTTGACAAGAGGGATCGATAATCTATCTGAGCGTCTACAGCAAGTTGTTTTTGTTCCGCATGCACACACACAATCCTCGACTCTCCCCGCTTACCCATACAATCGCCCGTCAAAACAAAACAAACAGCGCCGACGCCAAGGTGATGTTAGCTGCCGATACCCTGTAACATAGCCCGGTAGTCACGCAAACAAAACCGGTACTGTATTCGTTATATCCGATTAAAGTCAACATTTTGCGGTTTCACTCTTGATATACGCCCTAAGAAAAAAATATATATAATCCAAGTATCCAACACAATGACACCCGCATGCACGCAAGCACCGACACACGCACACACAAACACTTTTAAAAATGTTCTTGTCTGTACGTCATTCTCCTACCTTGAGAAAATATCGAAACTTTGAAAAGTCAGCCCTGATGAATGAGTTCCTTTCACTCTTCAGCAAAGAGGAGACTTTGAGTGACTCCAGCATTTCTTTATTATCAAGGTTACTTCTAACCATACAGAGCAGAACAGATGCCTAATGGTAATGCTCCCCCCTAACAGGGCTTTTATTCACAGAACAAAATACTAAACTATGCAGTCTATTCAGGTAAACATTTATTGTTAAGTTGTTTATTTCTCAGAGGGGAATAAGTGCTGAAATGCGGTGATCGCAAACAAAGAACGCCAACGATGTTGCAATTTTCCGGGAGTTTCTGACTGTGTGCCGTTGTGTTGCAGTTTTTCGTATTTTGCATTGGCCCTGCGTTTGTGAGTGTGTGTGTGTGTGTGTGTGTGTGTGTGTGTGTGTGTGTGTGTGTGTGTGTGTGTGTGTGTGTGTGTGTGTGTGTGTGTGTGTGTGTGTGTGTGTGTGTGTGTGTGTGTGTGTGCTTGTGCGTGCCTGTGTGCGTGCGTGCTTGCGTCTCTGCCCCCATGTGTCCTGATCTGCGCCACTCAACACCCGTAGGGGACGCCTTTCTCGCGCCCATGTCACACCTGAGTGGCCGATGACATGCATGACGGGACCCCACCCCCCCCCCATCCCTGCACACACACGCGCACACACACACACACACACACACACCCCGTCCTTGTTACGCTTCACGGAAGATGCAAGGCTCCAGTGGTGTTAAAAATAACAAGCCAAGTGCTGGAACACAGACCTCCATCCAGGACATAGCCTGAGCTCCAATGGGAGTCTGTGAGTGAAAAGGGGGAGGCGGGGGAGGAAGGGAGGAAGGGGGGGAGAGAGAGAGAGAGAGAGAGAGAGAGAGAGAGAGAGAGAGAGAGAGAGAGAGAGAGAGAGAGAGAGAGAGAGAGAGAGAGAGAGAGAGAGAGAGAGAGAGAGAGAGAGAGAGAGAGAGAGAGAGAGAGAGAGAGAGGATGGGATATAGAAGGAGGGGAGGGAGGGAGAGGGAGGGAAGGGACTGAGTGGTGGAAGGGCAGCGAGTGAAGGAGTGTAGAGGGGGGAGGTAGGGAGGGAGGGAAGGGACAGAGTGGAGGGAGTGAGGGGAGTGTAGAGGGGGGAGGGAGGGAGATAGGGAGGGAGAGGAGCGAAAGGGAGAGAGTGAGGTAAAGGAAGGGATAGATAAGGGGAGAAAGATTGGGGTTGACAGTCAGGAAGGGAAGGTGAGAGAAAGATGGCAGCTAAGAGAGAATTGAGTGACAAGGCCTTATTTTTTAAGCTCCTGTTATATGACAGTAGACTTAAACTATTATAGTGTGTATTTTTGTGTACGTGTGTGCGTTTTTGTGCACGTGCCTGCATGTGTGTGTGTGTGTGTGTGCGTGCGTGTGTTTGTGCACATGCCTGAATTTGTTTGCGTGTGTGTGTGCGCTTGCACGTGTGTGCGCGTGCGTGCATTAGACAATGCCTCATTAAGCTAGGTCTAATTAGAGGTTATTCATTTATTCAGGCAGCTGTCTGACATTCTCAATCTTGGCAAATTGAGAAACAACAAACAAAGGACACCGCACTCTACATCAGGTAGACCTACCACTAGTCGCGTTCATCAGTTTTTTAGTATTACCACCGGCTCGTCTCAATGAAAGGTAGCCTCTTTGCATGGGCATCAGTCACGATACCACTTACCCACTAATCGCTAGACTATTTGAGTGACGAACAAGGGCTCTAGGTGCCGTTTGATATTCCGGGGCCCTAATTTTCCCTGTCGCCATGACAACGGCCGGGCGCGTCGGTGCCATAGAAGGGCGAGTCGACCCGCAGCGTTCACGCTGTGTCCTCGCCTTGTCTCCCCTCACCAACGTGTTACTCCCACTATTTCTGTTTTGCTGTCACGCAGTTCGAGCAGAAGACAACATGGAGGGCCAGGGGGTGGTTACTCCAATCGCACGTCTTTAATCACTGTTGCCGGGTAACGTTCCAGTCACAGCGGTGTGAGCGGTGTTATTTATACGGTGATTGATTTGTCGAACAAATGTTGCACTGCAACTTTTAATGACTGCCAGCCAAAACTTTTGATTGAAATTGTTTACTTTTTTTTTTGAGTGAAAGGAATCTGCAAACAGCTCAATCGATTTCAGCTGGATTTTTGTCCGCCTCAAAATCGACTTGGTATTGTGATCACAAGACAGGAAAACTATTTTGGACCTAAAAGGTATTGCAGCAGTTCAAACGCTTTTAGAGTAAAGTAAAGACTGGTTTTAGCAGGAGAACCTCTGCCCAGAAGATTCAGAAAGTGTTATTTGAGGAAACATTTTAGTCAACAATATCACAGAAATGTTCACCAGCACTTTGTGAGTGACCCAGTTTTCACCTGAAGAAAGTTATTTTGGTGTTTACTTGCCCTTTTAAGTCTATAGTAGTAGAAAAAATACCTACCTCTTGTCGTAGGACATTCCTATCACTGCGACTGACTGACGGAATGGATGGAAAAAAGGCAGTTTTTTGGTACTTCATATCATTCACAGTGGGGTAGGAGACAGAGTTACCAAACGTCAAGTTAGAGGATTCACACATTTACTTTTATCACACCAGTCCAGAGTTAAGTCCCCAAATAAAGTGACTGAACTGCTAGCATCGCTGCTTGACATATTAGGAAATCCTGTTAGTCTGCAATCCAAACATGGATTAGCATAGAGAGTGGAATGGGATTCAGAACTGGGCACAGCGTGTTATGTATGAGAAGGGACGAAAAAAATAAGTTGGGAACAATGGAAACA
>NC_082404.1:12573495-12618274 GCF_031168955.1 Gadus macrocephalus
TCATTATTCTGATTCTGAGGCTAGTGCATTCTAGTCACTGAGATGGTACAGCCCATCAAGTGTGTTGCACAAGAGAGTAAAGTCTCCAGATGTTTCGGTTAGTGATTCTGCAAATTTCATCGAGCTAGGCAATGCATTGCACCGACGAGATGCCACACACACTGCAGACTGCAGACTCCCTAAGTGTACTCCACACGGAAAACACAGAGTGTGCTTTACCTTGGTCGCATTGATCGAAACGATCATCAGTGCTAAACAGTTTTGACTCAAGAAAAGCCTTCAAACCACGAACCGAAAACCCATTGCTGAAGCGCAATCAACATTTCTTTCCAATCAAAGTAAAGATCAAAACAACAAGTGGAGTCAAAACACTGTTCAGGGTCGCGGCGCTACCGCAGTCCTCAAATACCTTACGCCGCCTTCCTCCATGTTAGCATAGTCTATTGCGCATTGGCATTGGCATAACTCTAACTTCCAATGGCCTTATCGCAAAAGTGTGATTAAAGTTAGCTTTTAGCGTTAGCTCCGTGGCCTTGCAGCTTTCGCATTGGATGCATTACCATTCCCTGCTAGCATTAGTGCGCGGAGAGCCTTGAGCAGTGCTTTCTCCACAGCGGCTTTAGTGGGCTGATGAGGCAGAAAAGTACTTTTCCCTCTCCTCTGGCTTAGCAGAGTCTTCAAGGACCCCGCTGAAGGAAAGAGGGGGAGGAGAAAAAACAGAGATAAATTATGACTCAGAAAAAGAGAGAAGGAGCAGAATCACGAAGAGATAAAGGGAGAGCAGGAAAGCGAGGAAGACGAAGGGAGAGAGTGTGCATGAAAGAGGGAGAGAAAGTATAATGCAGCACATGAGACAGGAGCGGAGGAGATTCAGGAAATGTTGACAAGGGAGAGAGAGCAAGACAGAGAGAGGAAACGGAGGTACATGCATGCATGCCCGTGCTTGCGCATGCCGTACGCTCGTATCTCTCCCTCTGCATGTCACATTGCGATTCAGCCCCTCAGAGATGGATCAAAGGAGAAGGACAGAGAGAGAGAGTGAGAGGGAGGGAGAGCGAGAGAGAGAGAGAGAGAGAGAGAGAGAGAGAGAGAGAGAGAGAGAGAGAGAGAGTGAGCGAGAGGGAGAGAGAGGGAGAGAGAGAGACAGAGACAGAGACAGAGACAGAAACAGAGAGAGAGAGAGAGCGGGAGGGAGAGCGACAGAGAGAGAGACGGAGAGAGAGAGAGAGAGAGAGAGAAAGAGAGAGAGGGAGAGGGAGGGAGAGAGAGACAGAGACAGAGAGGGGGAAAGAGAGAAACAGAGGGAGGTAAAGGGAGAGAGAGAGGGAAATAGGGAGACCTTTCCATGGTACCAAGGGATCTGCAAGGCTTTGTTCTGATAGCACTCAGAGCTAGTCTCCTGGGCTCTCTCTCTCTCTCTCTCTCTCTCTCTCTCTCTCTCTCTCTCTCTCACTCTCTCTCTCTCTCTCTCTCTCTCTCTCTCTCTCTTTCTCTCTCTTGCTCTCGCTCTCGCTCTCGCTCTCTGTCTCTGTCTCGGTCTCTCCAGTGACCTTATCTCTGCCCAACTGATGCCAGTTGCCTTGTTCTCTCAGGGTGTCTGTGTGAGGGACGTCCAGGACCGCAAACCAAATCATTTCATTTTTCCCTCTTTTTTTATCCAGGCCAAAAGCTTAATAATAAAGTCCTAAGCATCCCTTAGAATCCCCAAACTATCGATGCAGCCCTGTCAAACGGAGACAACATGGTTCTGTGTGTACTGTGATTTTACTCCATTGTGATAAATTCACAACTTTTAAAAATCATTTAGAATGTGACATTGGACAGGGTAACGAACAGCCCACATGGACAACGTTATTCAGCTTAAGAGCAGCTGCTTTATGTGACCTCATTCCTGAGTGTTTGAGGTAAATGTTTAGCTAAGAATGGGGCTAATGCTCAAGTAGGAAGGATCCCGGCGACTGGATGTGTCCAGATTATGGTGAATGACTAAGCATTTAAAGTGCGGGGAGAAGGGAGATTACATTACATAATGACGCATAGCAACTGTGAAGCCACTGTGTGTGTGTGTGCGTGTGTGTGTGTGTGTGTGTGTGTGTGTGTGTGTGTGTGTGTGTGTGAGGGATGAGCATGTGTTTGCATATGCACAAGAGTGAGTGTGCAAGTGTGGGTAGTGTGTGGTGGAGAGTGAAAATTGATATAGAAATACGAACATGTTTGACATTTTATGCACTGCTTCGGTTGTGCCATCCAGCCTTTTTGCAGGGAGAGTTTTTCACCCCTAGCTTGGGGTTGATGCTGTAGCCTAACAAGATTAAGTAGACACATGATCACCTTAACAACCAATAAGTGTTTACCCTGCCATGACAGCATTCTGTGAGAACGGTCAACTCACTCAAAACCCGCCACCCCGGGGAAGTGTGTCTGTGTGTGTGTGTTTTTCATGAGGATGTGTGTGTGTCAACAGGATATGTGTGTATGTGTGGGTCTGTTTGTTTGTGTGTGTGTATGTATCTGTGGGGAGTTTGATTATTGCTACCTAAGGTCTTATAACATGCTGCTGGAGGTGACCCTGATTGCTGACAAGCCTAAATAATGACTGATGACTGCATCTTGGAAGATACACACACACAGACACATGCACACACGCCCACTTGCAATCACATACACACAAAAAGGCTGTTGTGCTCATTATTGTGTGTGTGTGTGTGTGTGTGTGTGTGTGTGTGTGTGTGTGTGTGTGTGTGTGTGTGTGTGTGTGTGTGTGGTGTGTGTGTGTGTGTGTGTCGTTGCTTAGCGAGCGCCCCAGCCTCCCCGCGAGAGATGATGAGTTTGAAGGAACGCAAGATGGATTACGACTCCACGGCAACCAACGCTGGTTTCCATAGCAACAAAGGAGAACACACATCCCGCAAAGACGCCACGGCAGGTGGGTGTGCGAGGAGATACCTGTTTATGTGTGTGTGTGTTTAACTTTGCTACATTTTCCATGTTCTGCACATTGATATTCTTCACTCTCTGTTTATTATCTCTTTTTCACTCTAAATTAGTTTATATTTCTCATGTGTGCCATTTTGCCACACATCGCACTAGTGTGCAATTAAGCTACTGCGGCGTTCAACTTATTAGCGACAAGCTAATTGTCAGCATCATAATGGGAAGGCGCTAGCATTTTGACACTAATTATATTTTTTGTAACTAAGCTGCATTTTGGCTTTTTGTATCGGCTTCAGTCAAACATAAATAGTGAACCCTTTTGCTGGAATGGCAGAGTATATTCATTATTCGCATTAACCGCATTTAATTGTAGTACCTCAAGGTGATTCTCCCTCTTTCCTCCAGTGTCTTGTGGCGCCTCTACATTATTCCGCAACTCTTACTTGACTGCCAGCGATGAAATCAAACAAAATCAGGTGAGTTCCAATTGTAGAATCAGAATCGCATACAGTATACAGTGCACACACACAAACACATACACACACAATCAATAACCAGTCCAATAATTGTGAAAGAAAATGTTTGAGAACATTATCGAATACCTAGACACCTTCCAACAGATGAAAGACGAATAGAAAAAGTACACACAACACACACACATACACTATTGTGATAAGAGGCACAGATCTCTGTAAGACACCTGCCTTTTAGAAATAAACTCACAGACTCACCACCGGAGCCAAAAGTGTGGCCAATTAAAAAGTTAATCTTGGATATACCGTTGTGCTAACGATCTATTTGGGTTGAACAGATGTCCTCAGAGAAGGGTCTAGGACACTAAAAAAGCAAGAGAAAAAACCATTAGTGGATATTCTCAACGTACACATTTAGAAACGCCGAATGTTGGTGTGTCGAAACACGCTGTTGCTAGACTCTTATGGAAGGCGTCCACATATTTGCAAGCACTCAGCGGTTGAGGATAGAATCACTGCCCCCCCCCCCCCCCCCCCCCCCGCCCCCCAGGTACCTGCATGCATGTAACAGCGGATAAGAGGATTCACAGCATGGTTCCACCCAGCCGTTCCTCTCCAGAGCCTTTCACCTGAACTGCCTGCCTTTCAAGTGCTTTAACTCCCCTCCCCCCAACCACCTGTTCCTCTCCTCCTCGCCCTCCACCGCTCCACCTCCTCCCCCCCACCTCGCTCCACTCAACCACATCAAACACCCCCCCCCCCCCGTCCAACCCTTTTTTTCCACTTCACTTTCCCCGCACACGCATCCTCTTGAAACATATCATGTCACGACCCCACCTCCTCTCCCTCCACGACCCACCCCCCCCCCCCCCCCCCCCCCCCCCCCCACACACACACACCCCCCACCCTCTCACACAACACCCAACACCACCTCCTCCAGGTCCCAGCCCAGCCCTGTGTCGGCCTGCCGCTCTCCGCGCAGGACGTCCCGCCGGCGGCCCTACTAAAAGACTACGACCCCTACCCTCCCCCTCCCTCCTTCCCCCAGCCGCAGCCCCCGCTGCCGCAGGCCGGCCCCCACCACCCGCTGCACCACGGCCTGGGCCGCAGCCTGGACGACGGCGGCTGCTACTACGAGGAGACGCAGCAGCAGGGCGTCGGCGGAGGCCCCCTGCAGCCCCCCGCCCACCCCCCTCCGGCCGGCGCCGCCGCCAACGCCGCCGCCCCCCCTCCGCAGCCGCCGCTGCCCCAGCAGCCCCAGCCCCCGCAGCCCCAGGCGCCGGCCCAGCCCCAGGTGCACCCGCCCCACCCGCCACCGCCGCCGCAGCAGCAGCAGCCCCCGGGGGCCGCCGCCGCCGCCAGCGGACCCCCGCGGGACCCCCGGGAGGACCTGCGCATGCACCTGGGCCTCAAGTCCACCGGCAACTACGTGGACTTCTATTCGGCGTCGCGGCCGTACAGCGAACTGAACTACGAGACCAGCCACTACCCGGCCTCCCCTGACTCCTGGGTCTGAGGTCGGGCCAGGGGGGGGCCCTCGTGGAAGGGGGGGTGAGGGGGGGGGGGAGCGGGGGGGAGAGGGAGGGGGGGGGGGCGAAGGGGATAAGGGAAGGGGGGAGGGGTAAGGGGTGTGCGTGTGTGTGTCAGGCAGACAGGAGTTAAAGGTTTTTTTTTTTTTTCAGTTCTTGAGGGTCTTGGTCAACAGCAACACAGAATTACGATGGTGGTGGGGGACGACTGAGGCCAGCGTGCTTTACAGAGAGAGAGAGAGAGAGAGAGAGATGCAGCCAATGGCAGCAGGAGGATCCATAGTAGGGGGGGGATAGAGAAACTTAGAAAAAGAGGAGACAGAGAAACTGTGCATGTGCATGCCAACATGTTTTAGTTTTATTTTATTTCATCTCTTCCCAAATAGTTCCATTAGCCCAGGAAATGGATTATAAGAAGCTCCTGAAAGATATGAAAGAGTCGTTTATAGAAAAGGATCTAGTAGTAGAGAAGCAAACAGAGAGAGAGGGAGAGAGAGAGAGGGATAGATATATAGAGGGGGAGCGCACATAGATAGAGAGAGGGGGTGGACAGCACAGGGAGAGAGACAGCGAGGGAGAGGGAGTGACTCCCTCAGGGCAGAAGGGCGATGGGATCACAAAATATTGAGATGAGAGAGAGAGAGAGAGAGAGAGACACAGAGACAGAGAGAGAGAGGGAGAGCAGTCACTTTGTGTGGGAAGGGGCATGATCTTTTTTTTGGTCGCAGGAAGGGGTAGGAAGGGGCAGGAGGATTGGAGGAAATGGAAGGAGAAAGATAAAACGAGTGGAGGGTAGGGGCCAGCCTCAGAAGCCTTCCAGAAGGTCAGGGACGAATTAAAGCACAGGTTTTTCCTGAGATGAGAGCATATCAGGAAATTGAGGCAGATTTGCTGGCGAACAGGCCACCCCTGCAGACAAAGGATTGTATTGCATTTTCCTTTTCTTTTTTTTCAAAACCGATTTTGCAGCCACCAAAGGCTCAATTTTTTTGCTGGATCTTTCTTCACAGGGTGTCATCTTCAAGACGGTCAACATAACATATTTTCAGGGTTCTGTTGCTCATTTTTCTAGAGGGCTTCTTATTTGTTCCTTCTTTATATGAAAAAAATAACAACCCGGCTTTGCGGCATTTTTGTGTGAACATTTCAGAGTGTGTAATATTACATTGATTGTCGGATGGACCCTGAGGATTTCACCATTGTGATTTTTTTATATAAGTTGTATACAAAATTATCCATCAACAACGTGGAGGAGATGAACCAGGCAGAGAATAGTGTCAACCCTCTCTCCCCCTGATGTGTGTACGTACGTCAAGAGACACTTCACGTTCCGTCCCGGATGGCAGGCGGTGGTAGAAAGTCCTGCAGAAAGTCCTTTTCCTTTCCTCATGAAGTGACATTGTGGTCTCGTTTCCAAGAGTCTAAAAGACTGTCCAGCGTCTCGTCCAGGAAGTGCTTTTATTTTTTCTCATCAAAAAGGTTCAAAGGACGTCGCGGGTTTCTTCAGTATTTTTTTAATTTGAGGACACCCGGTTCATTTACCCGTCATGACTGCCGCAGAACGGTCAGTCCGAAAAACCACCAACCCCACCAACACCACCACCAACGCCATTACTATCTTCATCGTCGTCGTACAATGCACTGTACAGTGTAGAGATAGAGAGAATCCTACGAGAGCAGAGAGCCACGTCGAACGAGTTGACGTGCCAAACATGTGGCACAAACATGAGGGAGCCTTAGAGGAGTGGTTAAAAAATATGCTGATAGAAAAATAAGGGGAATTCTGTTGAAGGTTCCGGACCACGAGTGCAGAAGCTCCCTCTCTGGTTTCTAACTGTCTTTTGGTTTTCGGTTCGGTGGGTTGGTTTTTCTTGTGTTTTTTTAAAAGATCCGGATGTGCTTAAAAGTCAAGCTTGGGGGGACAATCGCCTCCGATAAATGTACAGACCTGCCTCTCTGTGTTAGTTGAACGCACCTGTGTTTGATTGCGAGTGTGTGAGTGTTTGTTTGTGCCTGTGTGCGCGTGTGTGCGTGTGTGTATGTGAGTGTGTGCACGAGTGTGGGACGCCACACGTCATGTGGCCTATGTGTGCACACGAAAGCTAGAGCGAGGGTACCTATGCATGCATGTGTATAGTTTTGTGTGTGTGTGTGTGTGTGTGTGTGTGTGTGTGCGTGTGGGTGTGTGTGCGCGTTCGCTCCGTCGGGGTGTACGTGAGCGCACCTTCCTGTAAAAAAACCAATGTGTCCCAGCTAGGCACTCAACCTCTTATTGACCCCTCTCACCCCCTGTCCAATTTCCAGTGAGCTAAAAAAATATCTCTTGAATTAATTGTGGATACAAGAATCATAAATTCTCTCTCTCTAAATAAATATATATATATATATATATATATGAATATAAATATATATATATATGAAGATAATTTTTATGTGCAGATGTCAGTGTCACGAAAAAGTGTTTGATGAGGAACAATAAAAAAAAGATGTGATGTACGAGAGCAGTCTTAATCACGTGTGGAAACTGCAGACTGGTTTCCATCCTCTCCCCCTCCTCTTCCCCCCCCCCCCCCCCCCCTCCCATCCCCCGTTATCCAACCAAGATGAAGAGAAATCCCACCTGAAGTTGTTCGGGCTCTGGTGTGAACTGTGTGTGTATCGTGTGTCCATGCTTCTTAGATGAACCCCCTGTGGAGCATACTTGAACACAATGGAAAAAAATAAAAAAAAGACCTTTGCAATCAAGTCCCGTCGTCATTGAGTTTTTGTAAACCAATCGCCTGCAGTTATTATCTCGTTATGATTCTATGAATAACAGAATGGGGGGTTGGGGGGGGGGGGCATTTGATTATCGAGACTGCAAAAAATTGCACTTGTTTCTGTGTTAAATTCCTCACAATAGCATCTATCTCAAAGCCACATGAGCATTTTAAAGGAAACAATGTGAAAGATATTAAATGTTCATTAGATATTAGAATCTCATGATGTTTATTTAATGGTTTTCCAGACGGTCGCAGAGCCAGAGGCAGCAGGGGTGATGTGTTGCAGCCTGCAGAGCCAGGATTAGTCATGGAGCAAGGCAACGAGAGGCAGAGAGTTTGGTTAAGAGGGGAGTGTTGAGAGCCCACGAGAGTGAGAGAACGTGACATAAGGTTGATGATTTTGAACGTGTAGGTGCATTACTAGCGCAATCATGCAAGTGCTCATGAAGGTAATCATGCGAGTGCGCAACCTAATCAAGTGATCATGTAAATCCAAGGACGTTGTGTGAGGTGTGGCATCTCTCTCTAATTGCTTGAAAATCGTGCTTTAAAGTGTTGGGAAAAAAAATAAACGCCCCCTACAACCTCTTGAGTCCAACCCAGATGTAGTGGACTCAGCCCCAGATGTTTCCAAATACAAGAAAACGCCCCTGACTAGCAATTGAAGGGAGTATGTCTGTTATGAGGCAATACGACTCGACTCTGGATAATCAGTGCTGATTATCAGCGCACTTTAAAATTAGCTTTGTACCCTGTGTGGGAGACAGAGGATCATGTTCCCCAGAGGTCAGTTTGGATCATGTATACCCGGTTCCTTGAGGGCTCAACAGGTGTGTGTGACCTGCTAATGAGGCTGAGCCATGGGGGGCCCTGGGCTTAAGCGATGCCATTGGTTCAGATCATGAGCCACATATGTTGGGTTGAAACCCAACAATTGACACTTGCAGCTCTATTTATTTTACTACTTTCTGCTCCAGATCTATGCTTACCTGTCTGCAAAGACCCCTGCTCTCTCAGCCGACAATCCTCAGGAGGTGCAGCCTAACATGGAGATATCCAATAAACAGGGATGTGCCAGGCCGTAGGATTTGTCACGCATTGGAATCGACTCGGAGGTATTCATGTCTCTTTCTCACTCTCTCTATACGTCTCTTTCATCCGGCCTCTCTCTGTCCTGCCACATAAATGTACCGCAGGGGGCTATAATTCCATTGTGTTGATTATTAGACTTCACAATAGAGACGAGGCTACCTCCGTCAGAGAGCTGGGCCCCGCTGGAGACAGCGGAGACGTAGCCTTAATGTGGCTCTTCAATTCAAATGGCTCTTCAATTTCCGCCATGCTGGAGACTTTCAACACGCTGTATTGATTCACCCAGCAAGCTCTGCACCACTGGATCTGCACATTATTAAGACTCCATCGGCCCCTCTGTCTCTCTCTCTCTCTCTCTCTCTCTCTCTCTCTCTCTCTCTCTCTCTCTCTCTCTCTCTCTCTCTCTCTCTCTCTCTCTCTCTCTCTCTCTCTCTCTTTCGTCTTGCTGTGCCTTTTTTCCACAAGCTAAGCCCTATGCCTCTCATGCAGCCAGAGGGCACACACACACACACACACACACACACACACACACACACACACACATACACAGATACAAACACACACACTCTCTAACTCACACCCACACACATTCACACAGTCTCACTCACACACACAGAGAAACACACACACAGACACACACTCAGACGTGCACACACACAATCATGCACGCAAACAGAAACACACACACACACGGATACACACACAAACACTTGTAACTTGCACACACAAACACAAGCACACACACAGCTAACCTCCCACTTCAGAGGGGAGGTAGATTTATTTCCGTCTTCTGATGTTAGTGCTGAAATCATACCTGATTGTCATAAACTGTTGAACATGAATATCATGAATATCTTTATTTTTTCACTGATTTGTGAGTCATTCTCCCGATTGATTGCAAAGTCGAAAATTAATCAACCCCTTGTTCCAGGACAAGTACCGTGTGTCGTGTGCCGGTCTTAACACTTGGCACACAGCGGCCACGCCCGTCTGGTGTTTTCATCCACCCTAAATACCTCCAACCTCTGAGCCTTCTGGAATAGAGCAGTCCACCTCCCACCCATCACGTTCCGCCCTCCCACCAACCAAGAGTATGGAGAAGACAATAAGGGGGACCCACTATGGCTGGAAGAAGGAAGAGGAGAACTTTGTGAGATGAATGGAGGAGAATTGACCAGAAGAGGGATGATGATGATGGGAGAACTCATGTAGTAGCATAGGAAGGCGGATAAGAGGAGGAGACAGGGGTACAAGGAGAAGGATGGAGCTGGTTGGCAACTCCTCTCACAACCCGATTGAGTCCTTAAGAGGGGGAGGTGAATGGACCGGAGGAGAGGGAGGAGGAGGGGGCAAGAGAGGACGAGGACGATGAAGTATGGAAAGAGAGGAAGGATGGAGAACTTTGGAGGAGGATTGGAGGAGGACACAGAGTATGATGAAACTGACAAATTGGTGAGAAAAGAAGTGGAAAGAGGAGTAACATTAAGTAGAGGAGAACAAGGAAGGGGATTTGAATAATTGGACAAAGGAAAATGACAGAAAGTGAAGAAAAAGAAACAGGAGAAAGAGTAAAAGAAGGATTAGGCAGAGGAGGAGTAGAAAAGTAAGGAGAAAGATAAGTACTGAAGTAGGAGGGGGAGGATAAGGAATAAGAATATGAAAAGCTAAAAGGAGGAGGAGGTAAAGTATGACAAGAGGGCATGAAGGAAGGGAGGAGAATGGGAAAGGGGAGTGAGAGGGCAAGAGGGGAGAGGAGGACAAGAGGATGGAAATGAGAAGGAGGTGGCGTGAGACGTTGAGAAGGACGACAAGAACGAGGCTATGGATAAAAAGGAGGCTAAGGTGAAGACGCTTTACATAGTGTTCCATTGTGTGTGCGTGTGTGCATGCGCGTGTGTGTGCCCACATGTGTGGCTGTGTATGGGTGCGCAGGCCTGCATGTATATTGAGGTGACGAACAAGGAGAAACTCGAAGAAAGCCCTTCATCAAACTCACCACGACGCGATCCTGGAACTCCTTTACAGTTGAATTGATCCTTCATATCAACGCAATCGACAGGTTATTGAATCCACAGAAGGGGACAACATATTGATGGTCAGCAGATCAATCTACTACTAGTCACACACACCGGCCATGTGTAGACCATGCACCGCTACCATGATTGTTGATTTGGGCTCAGTCGAACCACAGCGATGCTCAGTATGGCACATCCGTTGACGAGATTACTCACTCCTGATTGGGAGGAGCTGGTGTTCCATTCCTCCGTTACGGCGTCCGCCGTGGATCCTGGCGGGAACTAGGATCGCCCTGTGTGTTGTTGTGGGCGGAGCTAGCGGACACCAGCTTCTCCGGACTCCTCCTTCTCCACCTCAACCCGCCACACCTGAGGTTCACCTCAACCAACCCTTCTTGCTTATATACTCCGGCTTCTCACTCACTCAATCGCCCGATCGGCCTGACAGTCTGCCTCCGCCATCTCACTACCGCTCGCTGTTTCTCCACGCCGCCGGCCTGGTTTCAACACCAGGCCTTCGGCCTCAACCAGCCTATGCTCATCCCTAGCAAAAGAAACATACTGTCACAGCGTCTTGTCCGAGTCGTGTGTTTGGGCTCCCCCAGCCTCTCCGCTATTGAACATATAGTGTGTTCTCCGCAGCAGACGCCGTAGAACAAACTGCCATGGGGCGCCCTCCTCGAAATAGCCGACCATTAGCCGCCGTTTGATACGGGTGTGGCGTCATCGGGATTCATTTTCACCTGCGGGAAGCGCCACGATGTTCCAATTTGACCCTCACCGGGTAATCATGCACCCGGTCCCAAAAAAAGACCGGATGACCGTGATTAATTAGGCCAAAGAGGCTCCTTAAGAAGAAGACAAACACCAGAATGGTTGGAGAGGAAAAGAACGCAGTGAGGGTGTCAGCGTGAATGAAATCACACTGGGGGTAATAGCGTGGCCTACGCTTCTCCAACTGTGTCAATAAAGAGTGTGGTCAGCGCTTGCTACTTGATTAGAGTCTTGATTATGATGATGATTAGGCGAATGTACTGGCTAATTTACACAGTAATGGGAAGAAAGGTAAGTGAGGTTTGTTGCTCCTTAATCCTTTCCAGAACCGAGATCAACTCGACTAGATTATCTACATTCGTTATTCTCTTGGAAATTGCACCATGTCCTTTTTGTCAGAGGACTGCTATGGACATTCAGAGTAGTAGTAGCCTAAGTTAGTGATTACAAGAAGTGACAACATCTGATGCTGTTGAAGTCAAGTGTTACAGATGTTTATAGTCCAACGGCATGTTAAACTATAAACAGCAAAAACACAAGGAAAATGTTGTCACTGCAAAACTTTGTTTTCACCGGTATATTTAGAATGATAGCGATTGCCATCTGGTTTCCCTACTCTAATTAAATATGGAAAGGAAATCCACTATTTCAGATAGGTTGGGGATGTAGCTGCTAATCTATCCATTAATACATAATCAGTAATACAACACATCTGCCCATCTGTGAAAAAACAAGCTGTCGCTGCTGCCAAAAATAACTTTACAAATCTCCATCGTCGGTTGGAAATGTGTTCCTGGGTCAATACTAGTAAATATAAAAAAGATGATTTGAGCACTGAAATTGTTTTGGATGCTGCCTTCCTTACATGTCAGTGAATTTGTGCATTTTAGGATGAGTCGTTTTCTGACCAAAGAAAGAGGATGCATCACACCCGGAATTGGATCTGGCTTATATAGAGAATTATAATGACCTTAAAATGTTGTTTTCCTGTCGACCACATGTGTGCGTGTTTCCCCCTGTCTTTTCTGTACTGCGGTTTCTTTACTGCGGAAAATTTTGTTCAACGCGCAAGAAACCAAAAAAAAACAACTCTCACCCCACAGCAAACCCCTACGTCAAGTCTAATGTTCAATTATATCTTGTGCCTTCTCGGTCTGTTTGTGTGTGTGTGTGTGTGTGTGTGTGTGTGTGTGTGTGTGGGGGGGGGTTTGCGTGTTTTTGTGTGCATGAGAGAGTGAAAGTCAAGCCTATGCCAGGCTAATGCAGCGGGTTCCTTTTTCTCGGGCTTGGTTACATGCACTCACACACATACGGTTGCACACTCACACAAACACACACACACACACACACACAAACACACACACACACACACACACACACACACACACACACACACACACACACACACACACAAACAATCACACACTGAGACAGCATGCACAGGCCATAAGGGGGGCTGTCAGGTAGTGAATACTCAGTGGTGTGGAGAGGCAAAGAGCAGCCTTGGTCATTCATGTGCTATGGGTTGCTGCTACAGAAGACCATGGCTCCCACTGAGCTACGTCATTGTGATGCCGTTTGTGTGTGTGTTGGTTTGTGCGTGTGTGTGTGTGTGTGTGTTTGTGTGTGTGTGTATTTGTGTGAATGTGTGCGTGTGTGTGTGTGTGTATTTGTGTGAATGTGTGCGTGTGTGTGTGTGTGTGTGTGTGTCTTTGTAGCATGTGAGTACGAGAGAGAAAGAGGGTGTGTATGAGTGTACCTGTCAGTTTGAGTCAATTCACTCACCTGTGACGTCCTCATTCTGTCTCTTTGTAAGCCGTCAGCCAGAGCGCTTCTCTCAGGCCCAAAACACACAAACGCACATCACACAATCACACACACACACACACACACATACACACAAAGACGTACACAAAGTCCTATCATCCTTGGGCAGGTGTGGAGATCACTGGTTGCTGGAGAGGATTTCTTCACCTATGGCAGTTTGAATGTGTGCCATGTATCTTCAGACTCATAAACGGAATCTCTGCCACTCTCATTCTCTCCATTGCTTTGCTTTGCTCTCTATCTTGGTCAACGAATTAACGTGGGGGTAACTCTGAGAAGGAGGCAGAAAGAGAGATAAATGGAAGATTCTCCATACCATTTTGAATGGAAGGGGATTTCTTTGATTTCAACCTTTTATATTAATGTTGTTTAGTCAGAAATACAAAGTGATTTTGATTAATAACGCTGTTACACATTGTCTGTGCTTACTGGAACATTCTGTGCTTCAATGCTCTGGCACTGCTGGTGAATTGGGCTGGATTCCCATTGCCTATTTGTTGGATTTGGTAAAGATATATTCTCCCATCTAGTGGTTGCATGAGTATGTGCATGTACTGTACATGCACACACATGTTAGCTTGCAATGGTTAACACACTCCCACGCAAACAAGCAAAGTCCTCACTGCGGAGCACACACTGGTCAATAGTGGTCGAAATATGTGACAAAAGAGAAACATTTGGTCTTTATTCTGAGAGGTATTAAAATAGTAAACAACTCTACAAAAGGCCTATTCACAAGAGCCCAAGGAGAGCAAAGCCAACGAACACAACAATCTCCACTTTGAAATATAAGTTTCTAATGATTAACTAACCTTGGGTACCAGAACATCACAGTTCTGATACCCAGCGATAACTTAATATAACTTTGGTAGGCCAACTTTACAATTGCTGTAAAGCCAAAATTTTAATTTCAGTTCCTCACTTATTTAAAAAATAAGTCTTAACTATTTTTCGAGTGATCTGATTGGCTAGTTTTTTTACTTATTGTATCAAGTGATCAGATAGGCCTATCATTCACTTATTCACTATCTGCTGAATAATTTTATTTTCTCAAGCAACCTGATTGGCAGAATAAGTTATATACTGTCATATGTAGGCCTATGACTAGTCAGGCACAGCAATGTGACTACATTTAGTGTAGCGACATAGCTATCTTAGGCATAGCGATGTGACTAGCTTAGACACAGCAACATGGCTACCTTATGCGAAGGCAAAGACTCGACAAAGACACTATCCATATTTGGTGTCTTCCTTCTGATACTAAAGTTCAAGTCCATCAAATTAAATCAAATAGCCTTGGGGTAGTGTAAATAAGTTAAGTTAACACATTGACATTGGGCCATGTGCCCTTTTACAAATAATAATGATAATAAATAATAATAATACATTTAATTTAGAGGCGCCTTTCAAGACACCCAAGGTCACCTTACAGAGCATACAGTCATCATAAAGTATCATACCCCATATTAATGTTATGAGCAACACATGTTTCTGTCCTATGATGACGCTAGGGCTGGGTAGGGTGAGACTATTGTCGCTTTGAGTGTGTTAAATGTGTGGATGTAAGTCGCATTTGTGCTAAATGCTCAAAATGTAAAGTAAAACCAGAGTAGCGAGTGGAAAAAGAGAATAATATCTATGCATCCACCATCTATATGATGTATTTCATCCATTTTGAATCCATTGTGACTTCAGACACACGTCAGCAAGGAGCAGGTAAGGGGTGGGGAATCTTCTCCAAGTGTGCTGTAGATGGGGATCGAACTAGCTACTTTCGGCTACCGGGGTAGCCGGGAAATAATAGAAATACACACATTTTAAAGTCATGTAATAAAGAGGATATACATGACATTAAAATGTATGTGTGTATTTCTATTATTTCCCTTATGTTTTTTTTTATGAAGACCAATAAAAAACGACAGTGTTACCCCCTAAGGGGTAACGCTGTTGTTTTTTATTGGTCGTCATGAAAAAAAACATAAGGGGTAACACTGTTGTTTTTCTTTGGTCGTCATGAAAAAAAACATAAGGGGTAACACTGTCGTTTTTATTGGTCGTTATGAAAAAAACATAAGGGGTAACGCTGTTGTTTTTTATTGGTCGTTATGAAAAAAAACATAGGGGTAACACTGTTGTTTTTTATTGGTCGTCATGAAAAAAAACATAAAGGGAAATAATAGAAATACACACATTTTAATGTCATGTATATCACTGTTGTTTTTTATTGGTCGGCATGAAAAAAAACATAAGGGGTAACGCTGTTGTTTTTTATTGGTCGTTATGAAAAAAAACATAAGGGGTAACGCTGTTGTTTTTTATTGGTCGTCATGAAAAAAAACATAAGGGGTAACACTGTTGTTTTTCTTGGGTCGTCATGAAAAAAAACATAAGGGGTAACACTGTCGATTTTTATTGGTCGTCATGAAAAAAAACATAAGGGGTAACACTGTTGTTTTTTTATTGGTCGTCATGAAAAAAAACATAAGGGGTAACACTGTTGATATTTATCAAATAAAACATAGGGGGTAACACTGTTGTTTTTTTATTGGTCGTCATGAAAAAAAACATAAGGGGTAACACTGTCGTTTTTAATTGGTCGTCATGAAAAAAAACATAAGGGGTAACACTGTCGATATTTATCAAATAAAACATAGGGGGTAACACTGTTGTTTTTTTATTGGTCGTCATGAATAAAAACATAAAGGGTAACACTGTTGTTTTTCTTGGGTCGTCATGAAAAAAAACATAAGGGGTAACACTGTCGATTTTTATTGGTCGTCATGAAAAAAAACATAAGGGGTAACACTGTTGTTTTTTATTGGTCGTCACGAAAAAAAACATAAGGGGTAACACTGTCGTTTTTTATTGGTCGGCATGAAAAAAAACATAAGGGGTAACGCTGTTGTTTTTTATTGGTCGTCATGAAAAAAAACATAAGGGGTAACACTGTCGTTTTTATTGGTCGTTATGAAAAAAACATAAGGGGTAACGCTGTTGTTTTATATTGGTCGTTATGAAAAAAAACATAGGGGTAACACTGTTGTTTTTTATTGGTCGTCATGAAAAAAAACATAAAGGGAAATAATAGAAATACACACATTTTAATGTCATGTATATCACTGTTGTTTTTTATTGGTCGGCATGAAAAAAAACATAAGGGGTAACGCTGTTGTTTTTTATTGGTCGTCATGAAAAAAAACATAAGGGGTAACACTGTTGTTTTTCTTGGGTCGTCATGAAAAAAAAACATAAGGGGTAACACTGTCGATTTTTATTGGTCGTCATGAAAAAAAACATAAGGGGTAACACTGTTGTTTTTTTATTGGTCGTCATGAAAAAAAACATAAGGGGTAACACTGTTGATATTTATCAAATAAAACATAGGGGGTAACACTGTTGTTTTTTTATTGGTCGTCATGAAAAAAAACATAAGGGGTAACACTGTAGTTTTTTATTGGTCGTCATGAAAAAAAACATAAGGGGTAACACTGTCGATATTTATCAAATAAAACATAGGGGGTAACACTGTTGTTTTTTTATTGGTCGTCATGAATAAAAACATAAAGGGTAACACTGTTGTTTTTCTTGGGTCGTCATGAAAAAAAACATAAGGGGTAACACTGTCGATTTTTATTGGTCGTCATGAAAAAAAACATAAGGGGTAACACTGTCATTTTTTATCGGTCGTCATGAAAAAAACATAAGGGGTAACACTGTTGATATTTATCAATTAAAACATAGGGGGTAACACTGTCGTTTTATCAAATGAAACATGAGGGTTGACACTCTCATTTTTCCATGGTCGTCATGCAAAAAACCATAATGGGTAACACTGTTGTTTTTTATTGGTCGTCATGAAAAAAAACATAAGGGGTAACACTGTTGTTTTTTATTGGTCGTCACGAAAAAAAACATTAGGGGTAACACTGTTGTTTTTTATTGGTCGGCATGAAAAAAAACATAGCTGTTGTTTTTTATTGGTCATCATGAAAAAAAAACCAAGGGGTAACGCTGTTGTTTTTTATTGGTCGTCACGAAAAAAAACATAAGGGGTAACACTGTTGTTTTTCTTTGGTCGTCATGAAAAAAAACATAAGGGGTAACACTGACGTTTTTATTGGTCGTTATGAAAAAAACATAAGGGGTAACGCTGTTGTTTTTTATTGGTCGTTATGAAAAAAAACATAGGGGTACCACTGTCGTTTTTTATTGGTCGTCATGAAAAAAAACATAAGGGGTAACACTGTCGTTTTTCTTTGGTCGTCATGAAAAAAAACATAAAGGGAAATAATAGAAATACACACATTTTAATGTCATGTATATCAACTGAATAAAACATAGGGGGTAACACTGTCGATATTTATCAAATAAAACATAGGGGGTGACACTGTTGTTTTTTGTCGGTCGTCATGAAAAAAACCACAAGGGGTAACACTGTTTTTTTTTATTGGTCGTCATGAAAAAAAACCCAAGGGGTAACGCTGTTGTTTTTTATTGGTCGTCATGAAAAAAAACATAAGGGGTAACACTGTTGTTTTTCTTGGGTCGTCATGAAAAAAAACATAAGGGGTAACACTGTTGTTTTTTTATTGGTCGTTATGAAAAAAAACATAAGGGGTAACACTGTCGATATTTATCAAATAAAACATAGTGGGTAACACTGTTGTTTTTTTATTGGTCGTCATGAAAAAAAACATAAGGGGTAACACTGTGGTTTTTTATTGGTCGTCATGAAAAAAAACATAAGGGGTAACACTGTTGATTTTTATTGGTCGTCATGAAAATAACATAAGGGATAACACTGTCGATATTTATCAAATAAAACATAGTGGGTAACACTGTTGTTTTTTTATTGGTCGTCATGAATAAAAACATAAGGGGTGACACTGTCGTTTTTATTGGTAGTTATGAAAAAAAACATAGGGGTAACACTGTCGTTTTTTATTGGTCGTCATGAAAAAAAACATAAGGGGTAACACTGTCGTTTTTCTTCGGTCGTCATGAAAAAAACATAAGGGGTAACACTGTCGATATTTATCAAATAAAACATAGTGGGTAACACTGTTGTTTTTTTATTGGTCATCATGAATAAAAACATAAGGGGTAACACTGTCTTTTTTTATTGGTCGTCATGAAAAAAAACGTAAGGGGTAACACTGTTGTTTTTTTATTGGTCGTCATGAAAAAAAACATAAGGGGTAACACTGTTGTTTTTTATTGGTCGTCATGAAAAAAAACACAAGGGGTAACACTGTTGTTTTTTATTGGTCGTCATGAAAAAAAAACCAAGGGGTAACGCTGTTGTTTTTTATTGGTCGTCATGAAAAAAAACATAAGGGGTAACACTGTTGTTTTTCTTGGGTCGTCATGAAAAAAAACATAAGGGGTAACACTGTCGATTTTTATTGGTCGTCATGAAAAAAAAAATAAGGGGGAACACTGTTGTTTTTTATTGGTCGTCACGAAAAAAAACATAAGGGGTAACACTGTTGTTTTTTATTGGTCGGCATGAAAAAAAACATAAGGGGTAACGCTGTTGTTTTTTATTGGTTGTTATGAAAAAATACATAAGGGGTAACACTGTCGTTTTTTATTGGTCGTCATGAAAAAAAACACAAGGGGTAACACTGTTGTTTTTTATTGGTCATCACGAAAAAAAACATAAGGGGTAACACTGTTGTTTTTATTGGTCGTCATGAAAAAAAACATAAGGGGTAACACTGTTGTTTTTCTTGGGTCGTCATGAAAAAAAACATAAGGGGTAACACTGTCGATTTTTATTGGTCGTCATGAAAAAAAACATAAGGGGTAACACTGTTGTTTTTTATTGGTCGTCATGTAAAAAAACATAAGGGGTAACAATGTTGTTTTTTTATTGGTCGTCATGAAAAAAAACATAGGGGGTAACACTGTTGTTTTTTATTGGTCGTCATGAAAAAAAAACCAAAGGGTAACGCTGTTGTTTTTTATTGGTCGTCATGAAAAAAAACATAAGGGGTAACACTGTTGTTTTTCTTGGGTCGTCATGAAAAAAAACATAAGGGGTAACACTGTCGATTTTTATTGGTCGTCATGAAAAAAAACATAAGGGGTAACACTGTTGTTTTTTATTGGTCGTCATGAAAAAAACATAAGGGGTAACACTGTCTATATTTATCAAATAAAACATAGTGGGTAACACTGTTGTTTTTTTATTGGTCGTCATGAATAAAAACATAAGGGGTAACACTGTGGTTTTTTATTGGTCGTCATGAAAAAAAACATAAGGGGTAACACTGTTGTTTTTTATTGGTCGTCATGAAAAAAACATAAGGGGTAACACTGTCGATATTTATCAAATAAAACATAGTGGGTAACACTGTGGTTTTTTTATTGGTCGTCATGAATAAAAACATAAGGGGTAACACTGTCTTTTTTTATTGGTCGTCATGAAAAAAAACGTAAGGGGTAACACTGTTGTTTTTTTATTGGTCGTCATGAAAAAAAACATAAGGGGTAACACTGTCGTTTTTTATTGGTCGTCATGAAAAAAAACACAAGGGGTAACACTGTTGTTTTTTATTGGTCGTCATGAAAAAAAACATAAGGGGTAACACTGTTGTTTTTATTGGTCGTCATGAAAAAAAACATAAGGGGTAACACTGTTGTTTTTCTTGGGTCGTCATGAAAAAAAACATAAGGGGTAACACTGTCGATTTTTATTGGTCGTCATGAAAAAAAACATAAGGGGTAACACTGTTGTTTTTTATTGGTCGTCATGTAAAAAAACATAAGGGGTAACAATGTTGTTTTTTTATTGGTCGTCATGAAAAAAAACATAGGGGGTAACACTGTTGTTTTTTATTGGTCGTCATGAAAAAAAAACCAAAGGGTAACGCTGTTGTTTTTTATTGGTCGTCATGAAAAAAAACATAAGGGGTAACACTGTTGTTTTTCTTGGGTCGTCATGAAAAAAAACATAAGGGGTAACACTGTCGATTTTTATTGGTCGTCATGAAAAAAAACATAAGGGGTAACACTGTTGTTTTTTATTGGTCGTCATGAAAAAAACATAAGGGGTAACACTGTCTATATTTATCAAATAAAACATAGTGGGTAACACTGTTGTTTTTTTATTGGTCGTCATGAATAAAAACATAAGGGGTAACACTGTGGTTTTTTATTGGTCGTCATGAAAAAAAACATAAGGGGTAACACTGTTGTTTTTTATTGGTCGTCATGAAAAAAACATAAGGGGTAACACTGTCGATATTTATCAAATAAAACATAGTGGGTAACACTGTGGTTTTTTTATTGGTCGTCATGAATAAAAACATAAGGGGTAACACTGTCTTTTTTTATTGGTCGTCATGAAAAAAAACGTAAGGGGTAACACTGTTGTTTTTTTATTGGTCGTCATGAAAAAAAACATAAGGGGTAACACTGTTGTTTTTTATTGGTCGTCATGAAAAAAAACACAAGGGGTAACACTGTTGTTTTTTATTGGTCGTCATGAAAAAAAAACCAAGGGGTAACGCTGTTGTTTTTTATTGGTCGTCATGAAAAAAAACATAAGGGGTAACACTGTTGTTTTTCTTGGGTCGTCATGAAAAAAAACATAAGGGGTAACACTGTCGATTTTTATTGGTCGTCATGAAAAAAAACATAAGGGGGAACACTGTTGTTTTTTATTGGTCGTCACGAAAAAAAACATAAGGGGTAACACTGTTGTTTTTTATTGGTCGGCATGAAAAAAAACATAAGGGGTAACGCTGTTGTTTTTTATTGGTCGTTATGAAAAAAAACATAAGGGGTAACACTGTTGTTTTTATTGGTCGTCATGAAAAAAAACATAAGGGGTAACACTGGTTTTTCTTGGGTCGTCATGAAAAAAATCATTGGGGGTAACACTGTCGATTTTTATTGGTCGTCATGAAAAAAAACATAAGGGGTAACACTGTTGTTTTTTGTTGGTCGTCATGAAAAAAAACATAAGGGGTAACAATGTTGTTTTTTTATTGGTCGTCATGAAAAAAAACGTAAGGGGTAACACTGCTGTTTTTTATTGGTCGGCATGAAAAAAAACATAAGGGGTAACGCTGTTGTTTTTTATTGGTCGTTATGAAGAAAAACATAAGGGGTAACACTGTTGTTTTTATTGGTCGTCATGAAAAAAAACATAAGGGGTAACACTGGTTTTTCTTGGGTCGTCATGAAAAAAATCATTAGGGGTAACACTGTCGATTTTTATTGGTCGTCATGAAAAAAAACATAAGGGGTAACAATGTTGTTTTTTTATTGGTCGTCATGAAAAAAAACATAAGGGGTAACACTGCTGTTTTTTATTGGTCGTCATGAAAAAAAACAAGGGAAAATAATACAAATACACACATTTTAATGTCATGTATATCCTCTTTATTGATGATTGATTAGTTTGTAATTTAATCGCCTCAGTGGTGCAGTGGAGTGTACTCTGCCTTACCCCCCGTAGACCGGGGTTCAAGTCCGGTTGATGTCTTCTGTTGGAAGACTCGTATCTCTATTTCATGCGAATTATAAAGGCAAGTATAACCTTTGTGATGACTTTTTTCGGTGTCTTGATGGTGCATTGTTATGTTCGGAGGTTATCACTCTAAACAGCTCATGTTCGGATCCCCGCAAAAACATTGACAGGAGTGACAGTGTCGTTTTTATCAAATGAAACATGAGGGGTAACACTGTCGTTTTTATCAAATGAAACATAATGTCGTTTTTTATCGGTCGTCATGAAAAAAACACAATGTGTAACACTGTCGATATTTATCAATTAAAACATAGGGGGTAACACTGTCGTTTTTATCAAATGAAACAAAACTCTTGTTTTTTATCGGTCGTCATGAAAAAAAACATAAGGGGTAACACTGTTGTTTTTTTATTGGTCGTCATGAATAAAAACATAAGGGGTAACACTGTTGTTTTTTATTGGTCGTCATGAAAAAAAACATAAGGGGTAACACTGTTGATATTTATCAAATAAAACATAGGGGGTAACACTGTCGTTTTTTATTGGTCGTCATGAAAAATAACATAAGGGAAATAATAGAAATACACACATACATTTTAATGTCATGTATATCCTCTTTATTGATGATTGATTATTGTATATTGTCATTGCCTCAGTGGTACAGTGGAGTGCACTCTGCCTAACCCTCTGGAGACCGGGGTTCAAGTCCGGTAGTTGTCTTCTGTTGGAATGTAGATATTTATCTAATAAATCACAGGGGGTAACACTGTTGATTTTTATAGGTCGTCATGAAAAAAAAACCAAGGGGTAACGCTGTTGTTTTTTATTGGTCGTCATGAAAAAAAACATAAGGGGTAACACTGTTGTTTTTCTTTGGTCGTCATGAAAAAAAACTTAAGGGGTAACACTGTCGTTTTTCCTGGGTCGTCATGAAAAAAAACATAAGGGGTAACACTGTCGATTTTTATAGGTCTTCATGAAAAAAAACATAAGGGGTAACACTGTTGTTTTTTATTGGTCGTCATGAAAAAAAACATAAGGGGTAACAATGTTGTTTTTTTATTGGTCGTCATGAAAAAAAACATAGGGGGTAACACTGTTGTTTTTTATTGGTCGTCATGAAAAAAAAACCAAAGGGTAACGCTGTTGTTTTTTATTGGTCGTCATGAAAAAAAACATAAGGGGTAACACTGTCGATTTTTATTGGTCGTCATGAAAAAAAACATGAGGGGTAACACTGTTGTTTTTTATTGGTCGTCATGAAAAAAACATAAGGGGTAACACTGTCTATATTTATCAAATAAAACATAGTGGGTAACACTGTTGTTTTTTTATTGGTCGTCATGAATAAAAACATAAGGGGTAACACTGTGGTTTTTTATTGGTCGTCATGAAAAAAAACATAAGGGGTAACACTGTTGTTTTTTATTGGTCGTCATGAAAAAAACATAAGGGGTAACACTGTCGATATTTATCAAATAAAACATAGTGGGTAACACTGTTGTTTTTTTATTGGTCGTCATGAATAAAAACATAAGGGGTAACACTGTTGTTTTTTTATTGGTCGTCATGAAAAAAAACATAAGGGGTATCACTGTTGTTTTTTATTGGTCGTCATGAAAAAAAACACAAGGGGTAACACTGTTGTTTTTTATTGGTCGTCATGAAAAAAAAACCAAGGGGTAACGCTGTTGTTTTTTATTGGTCGTCATGAAAAAAAACATAAGGGGTAACACTGTTGTTTTTCTTGGGTCGTCATGAAAAAAAACATAAGGGGGAACACTGTTGTTTTTTATTGGTCGTCACGAAAAAAAACATAAGGGGTAACACTGTTGTTTTTTATTGGTCGGCATGAAAAAAAACATAAGGGGTAACGCTGTTGTTTTTTATTGGTCGTTATGAAAAAAAACATAAGGGGTAACACTGTTGTTTTTATTGGTCGTCATGAAAAAAAACATAAGGGGTAACACTGGTTTTTCTTGGGTCGTCATGAAAAAAATCATTAGGGGTAACACTGTCGATTTTTATTGGTCGTCATGAAAAAAAACATAAGGGGTAACACTGTTGTTTTTTATTGGTCGTCATGAAAAAAAACATAAGGGGTGACAATGTTGTTTTTTTATTGGTCGTCATGAAAAAAAACATAAGGGGTAACACTGCTGTTTTTTATTGGTCGTCATGAAAAAAAACATAAGGGAAAATAATACAAATACACACATTTTAATGTCATGTATATCCTCTTTATTGATGATTGATTAGTTTGTAATGTAATCGCCTCAGTGGTGCAGTGGAGTGTACTCTGCCTTACCCCCCGTGGACCGGGGTTCAAGTCCGGTTGATGTCTTCTGTTGGAAGACTCGTATCTCTATTTCATGCGAATTATAAAGGCAAGTATAACCTTTGTGATGACTTTATTCGGTGTCTTGATGGTGCATTGTTATGTTCGGAGGTTATCACTCTAAACAGCTCATGTTCGGATCCCCGCAAAAACGTTGACAGGAGTGACAGTGTCGTTTTTATCAAATGAAACATGAGGGGTAACACTGTCGTTTTTATCAAATGAAACATAATGTCGTTTTTTATCGGTCGTCATGAAAAAAACACAATGTGTAACACTGTCGATATTTATCAATTAAAACATAGGGTGTAACACTGTCGTTTTTATCAAATGAAACAAAACTCTTGTTTTTTATCGGTCGTCATGAAAAAAACATAAGGGGTAACACTGTTGTTTTTTTATTGGTCGTCATGAATAAAAACATAAGGGGTAACACTGTGGTTTTTTATTGGTCGTCATGAAAAAAAACATAAGGGGTAACACTGTTGTTTTTTATTGGTCGTCATGAAAAAAACATAAGGGGTAACACTGTCGATATTTATCAAATAAAACATAGTGGGTAACACTGTTGTTTTTTTATTGGTCGTCATGAATAAAAACATAAGGGGTAACACTGTTGTTTTTTTATTGGTCGTCATGAAAAAAAACATAAGGGGTATCACTGTTGTTTTTTATTGGTCGTCATGAAAAAAAACACAAGGGGTAACACTGTTGTTTTTTATTGGTCGTCATGAAAAAAAAACCAAGGGGTAACGCTGTTGTTTTTTATTGGTCGTCATGAAAAAAAACATAAGGGGTAACACTGTTGTTTTTCTTGGGTCGTCATGAAAAAAAACATAAGGGGGAACACTGTTGTTTTTTATTGGTCGTCACGAAAAAAAACATAAGGGGTAACACTGTTGTTTTTTATTGGTCGGCATGAAAAAAAACATAAGGGGTAACGCTGTTGTTTTTTATTGGTCGTTATGAAAAAAAACATAAGGGGTAACACTGTTGTTTTTATTGGTCGTCATGAAAAAAAACATAAGGGGTAACACTGGTTTTTCTTGGGTCGTCATGAAAAAAATCATTAGGGGTAACACTGTCGATTTTTATTGGTCGTCATGAAAAAAAACATAAGGGGTAACACTGTTGTTTTTTATTGGTCGTCATGAAAAAAAACATAAGGGGTGACAATGTTGTTTTTTTATTGGTCGTCATGAAAAAAAACATAAGGGGTAACACTGCTGTTTTTTATTGGTCGTCATGAAAAAAAACATAAGGGAAAATAATACAAATACACACATTTTAATGTCATGTATATCCTCTTTATTGATGATTGATTAGTTTGTAATGTAATCGCCTCAGTGGTGCAGTGGAGTGTACTCTGCCTTACCCCCCGTGGACCGGGGTTCAAGTCCGGTTGATGTCTTCTGTTGGAAGACTCGTATCTCTATTTCATGCGAATTATAAAGGCAAGTATAACCTTTGTGATGACTTTATTCGGTGTCTTGATGGTGCATTGTTATGTTCGGAGGTTATCACTCTAAACAGCTCATGTTCGGATCCCCGCAAAAACGTTGACAGGAGTGACAGTGTCGTTTTTATCAAATGAAACATGAGGGGTAACACTGTCGTTTTTATCAAATGAAACATAATGTCGTTTTTTATCGGTCGTCATGAAAAAAACACAATGTGTAACACTGTCGATATTTATCAATTAAAACATAGGGGGTAACACTGTCGTTTTTATCAAATGAAACAAAACTCTTGTTTTTTATCGGTCGTCATGAAAAAAACATAAGGGGTAACACTTGTTTTTTTATTGGTCGTCATGAATAAAAACATAAGGGGTAACACTGTTGTTTTTTATTGGTCGTCATGAAAAAAAACATAAGGGGGAACACTGTTGTTTTTTATTGGTCGTCACGAAAATAAACATCAGGGGTAACACTGTTGTTTTTTATTGGTCGGCATGAAAAAAAACATAAGGGGTAACGCTGTTGTTTTTTATTGGTCGTTATGAAAAAAAACATAAGGGGTAACACTGTTGTTTTTATTGGTCGTCATGAAAAAAAACGTAAGGGGTAACACTGTTGTTTTTTATTGGTGGTTATGAAAAAAACATAAAGGGTAAAGCTGTTGTTTTTTATTGGTCGTTATGAAAAAAAACATAGGGGTAACACTGTCGTTTTTTATTGGTCGTCATGAAAAAAAACATAAGGGAAAATAATAGAAATACACACATTTTAATGTCATGTATATCCTCTTCATTGATGATTGATTAGTATGTAATGTCATCGCCTCAGTGGTGCAGTGGAGTGCACTCTGCCTAATCCCCTGGAGACCGGGGTTCAAGTCCGGTTGATGTCTTCTGTGCGAAGACTCGTGTCTCTATTTCATGCGAATTATAAAGACAAGTATAACCTTTGTGAAGATTTTATCCGGTGTCTTGATGGTGCATTGTTATGTTCGGAGGTTATCACTCTAAACAGCTCATGTTTGGATCCCCACAAAAACGTTGACAGGGGTGACACTGTCGTTTTTATCAAATGAAACATGAGGGGTAACACTGTCGTTTTTATCAAATGAAACATAATGTCGTTATTTATCGGTCGTCATGAAAAAAAAACACAATGGGTAACACTGTCGATATTTATCAATTAAAACATAGGGGGTAACAATGTCGTTTTTATCAAATGAAACAAAACTCTTGTTTTTTATCGGTCGTCATGAAAAAAAACATAAGGGGTAACACTGTTGTTTTTTATTGGTCGTCATGAAAAAAAACATAAGGGGTAACACTGTCGATATTTATCAAATAAAACATAGTGGGTAACACTGTTGTTTTTTTATTGGTCGTCATGAATAAAAACATAAGGGGTAACACTGTTGTTTTTTATTGGTCGTCATGAAAAAAAACATAAGGGGTAACACTTGTTATTTAGCAAATAAAACATAGGGGGTAACACTGTCATTTTTTATTGGTCGTCATGAAAAAAAACGTAAGGGGTAACACTGTTGTTTTTTTATTGGTCGTCATGAATAAAAACTGTGGTAACCCGCTACCCAAATGAGCCGGGTTCCACGGACAAACGACACTTTGGTGTGCTGGATAAGCCATTGCAGGCATTTATTAACAATCCACTTCAATCAAAACAACGAAGGAGTCGCGGTCTCTAGGGCCTCCGTGGGCCTCTAGGCTCTCTCCTTGCCACGAGCCCTTCCTTCCTGCTCCCGACCCGTGCTGTGCTGTGCTGTGCCTCCTTTTAAAATGGCCCCCGTGCTTTCGGCCAGGTGTCCCCCAATCACCCTGATTGGGGTGCCGAAAGGGCTGCTCTCTCTCGCCGGCTGGTGGGTGGGGGTGGTACACCCCGTCCTCTACGGTACCCCGGGCCCGTCCAGGCCGGGGACCACGTGGCGGGATGCCACACTCCTCCACCCTTTGTCCAAGCCCCAGGTAGCCGAGGGACCCGCCCAGGATGGTGTCTCGCCGGGGCCGGGTGTCTCCTGCGGCGCCGGCTGCGTCCCTTGCGTCGTCTCCGGCCGCGTCGTCTCCGGCCGCGTCGTCTCCGGCCGCGTCGTCTCCGGCCGCGTCGTCTCCGGCCGCGTCGTCTCCGGCCGCGTCGTCTCCGGCAGCGTCGTCTCCGGCAGCGTCGTCTCCGGCAGCGTCGTCTCCGGCAGCGTCGTCTCCGGCAGCGTCGTCTCCGGCAGCGTCGTCTCCGGCAGCGTCGTCTCCGGCAGCGTCATCTCCGGCCGCTTCGTCTCCCGCCGCTTCGTCTCCCGCCGCTTCGTCTCCCGCCGCGCCGGCGGCAGCTGCGCCGGCGGCAGCTGCCTCTCCTGCCGCGGCGGCGACCGCATCTCTCCTGCCCCGGGACTCTAGTACCGGGTCCCACCACCGGCGGAAAGTCGGACAGTCCCTCCCGATTACCACAGGGACCGGTAGGTGGGGGACAATCCCCGCCCGGATCGTAAACACACCGTGTGTGGTGCGGACAACCACGTGACACGTGGGGTAGGTCCGGGTGTCCCCGTGGACGCAGGTCACCTCCATCGGCTCCCCTGCCTTCCCACCCGCCAGGTCGGGGCGAAGGAGGGTAACCGCACTGCCGGTGTCCAGGAGGGCCTGCGTGTCCTGGTTCATCACCCGCACCGGGATGGTCGGACTACCAGAGGTTCCCTGCGCCCAGCAGGTCGCCAGCATACAGGGCCGACCCGTCCCCACGTCCGCGCCGGCCGGCGGCGCAGCCCCGTCCCGGCCTCGCGCTGCGGCCTTCTCTCCCGCTGCGGCGGCGGCGTCCCTTGCGGCGGCGGCGGCGTCCCTTGCGGCGGCGGCGGCGTCCCTTGCGGCGGCGACGGCGTCCCTTGCGGCGGCGGCGGCGTCCCTTGCGGCGGCGGCGGCGTCCCTTGCGGCGGCGGCGGCGTCCCTTGCGGCGGCGTCCCTTGCGGCGGCGGCGGCGTCCCTTGCGGCGGCGGCGGCGTCCCTTGCGGCGGCGGCGGCGTCCCTTGCGGCGGCGGCGGCGTCCCTTGCGGCGGCGGCGGCGTCCCTTGCGGCGGCGGCGGCGTCCCTTGCGGCGGCGGCAGCGTCTCTTGCGGCGGCAGCAGCGTCTCTTGCGGGGGGTCGTAGTGGGATCTTCGTGCCTGCATTCTCCACCAAGTGTGGTAACCCGCTACCCAAATGAGCCGGGTTCCACGGACAAACGACACTTTGGTGTGCTGGATAAGCCATTGCAGGCATTTATTAACAATCCACTTCAATCAAAACAACGAAGGAGTCGCGGTCTCTAGGGCCTCCGTGGGCCTCTAGGCTCTCTCCTTGCCACGAGCCCTTCCTTCCTGCTCCCGACCCGTGCTGTGCTGTGCTGTGCCTCCTTTTAAAATGGCCCCCGTGCTTTCGGCCAGGTGTCCCCCAATCACCCTGATTGGGGTGCCGAAAGGGCTGCTCTCTCTCGCCGGCTGGTGGGTGGGGGTGGTACACCCCGTCCTCTACGGTACCCCGGGCCCGTCCAGGCCGGGGACCACGTGGCGGGATGCCACAAAACATAAGGGGTAACACTTGTTTTTTATTGGTCGTCATGAAAAAAAACATAAGGGGTAACACTGTTGATATTTATCAAATAAAACATAGGGGGTAACACTGTCGTTTTTTATTGGTCGTCATGAAAAAAAACATAAGGGGTAACACTTGTTTTTTATTGGTCGTCATGAAAAAAAACATAAGGGGTAACACTGTTGATATTTATCAAATAAAACATAGGGGGTAACACTGTCGTTTTTTATTGGTCGTCATGAAAAAAAACGTAAGGGGTAACACTGTTGTTTTTTTATTGGTCGTCATGAAAAAAAAAAAAATTATTGGTCGTCATGAATAAAAACATAAGGGGTAACACTGTTGTTTTTTTATTGGTCGTCATGAATAAAAACATAAGGGGTAACACTGTTGTTTTTTATTGGTCGTCATGAAAAAAAACATAAGGGGTAACACTGTTGATATTTATCAAATAAAACATAGGGGGTAACACTGTCGTTTTTTATTGGTCGTCATGAAAAAAAACATAAGGGAAATAATAGAAATACACACATACATTTTAATGTCATGTACATCCTCTTTATTGATGATTGATTATTGTATATTGTCATCGCCTCAGTGGTGCAGTGGAGTGCACTCTGCCTAAACCACTGGAGACCGCGGTTCAAGTCCGGTTGTTGTCTCCTGTTGGAATGTCGATATTTAACTAATAAAACATAGGGGGTAACACTGTTGTTTTTTATTGGTCATCATGAAAAAAAACACAAGGGGTAACACTGTTGTTTTTTATTGGTCGTCATGAAAAAAAACACAAGGGGTAACACTGTTGTTTTTTATTGGTCGTCACGAAAAAAAACAAGGGGTAACACTGTTGTTTTTTATTGGTCGTCATGAAAAAAAACATGTAGGGTAACACTGTCGTTTTTTATCAAATGAAACATGAGGGGTGACACTGTCGTTTTTCTATGGTCGTCATGAAAAAACCCGTAAGGGATAACACCGTTGTTTTTTATTGGTTTTCATGAAAAAAAACATAAGGGGTAAGTCACACTGTCGTTTTTTTTTGGTCGTCATGAAAAAAAACATAAGGGGTAACACTGTCGATATTTATCAATTAAAACATAGGGGGTAAAACTGTCGTTTTTATCAAATGAAACATGAGGGGTGACACTGTCGTTTTTTCTTTGGTCGTCATGAAAAAAAACATAAGGGGTAACACTGTTGTTTTTTATTGGTCGTCATGAAAAAAACATAAGGGCACTGTTGTCTTTATCAAATAAAATATAAGGGGTAACACAGTCGTATTTTATTGGTCGTCATGAAAAAAAACATATTTGAAAAAAAGAAAAATTGTCCTTGTCAAATAAAATATAATGGGCAACACTGTTGTTTTTCATCAGTCATCAAGGAAAAAAAACATAAGGGGTAACACTGTCGTTTTTATTAAATGAAACGTAAAGGGTAACACTGTCGTTTTTTATCTGTCGTCATGAGAAACCCATAAGGGGTAACACTGTTGAAATGTATCGAATAGAACATAGGGGGTAACAAGGGAGATATCTATCAGCACAAACAGCTGAAGCGATGCCTATTTATTTGCAATAGAGATATCATCGAGGCCATGAAACTGAATTTGAACTACAGTCCCATGTGTGTGTGTTAAACCTGTACCAAGTAGGTGAGGATTCTATCAGGAGCTAAGATGGACGATTTAGGCTGTGACATCTCGAGAAAAAGGATTTGACAAGGCTTGTTGTCTCACGTGATTCTAGCCCCAAGGATAAAATCTAATGAATCGTGATCAAGGAATGTTTCTTCTCACTGCATCCAAGGGAGAGGCACTTATAGGAAACAGCAATCAGCACAGTTTATGCATGACTGTTAATATTTTAACTTGATTTGATTTGTTTATGTTTCTCATTTGTGGTCATTAACTTCCTGATACTTTCTCTATATAGGTCTAAACAATATAATATTTTTCAGGGAAAAAAATAAACAACCCTGTGTAACATCAACCATTGCCTTTTATTCATGAATTTGAAATTACAATACATAACATTATCACCATTTTCCTTCCACCATTTTAGTGGTACAGTATGTGAACTAGATTATAAAATCAATGAATACATTCTAAAGTCCATCCCTGTCTCTGTTTTTGTTTTGCCCAGATCCTTTTCTCCTAACACTAAACTACTGAGCGGTCATCCGAAAACATATGAATCATATCTGAGGTAATCTTCATACTCTTCATTTCCAGACCTTGATTGAACAGTGATGAATCAAAGCCTTTGCATGAGATTGACAAACCACACTGCATTTCAATTAGCGTCAATTCATCTTTTTCTTACAGAGACTGCACCGTGACCTATCAGCGAGCCCCTGGCCTTTTGATTGGCAGTCACCCCCCCCCCCCCCCCCCCGCAGGGAAGGAACAGAACATTAACGCAGCAGCGTACGGACAAATGTGATGTTGGGTACAGCCTGCAACTGCCCAATAAACCTGTGCCTCATCACACTGTGTGTGTGTGTGTGTGTGTGTGTGTGTGTGTGTGTGTGTGTGTGTGTGTGTGTGTGTGTGTGTGTGTGTGTGTGTGTGTGTGTGTGTGTGTGTGTGTGTGTGTGTGTGTGTGTGTGTTCGTGTGTGTGTGTGTTAGAGAGAGAAAGAGAGAGAGAGAGCGAGAGCGAAAGATAGACAGAGAGAGAGAGAGAGAGAGAGAGAGAGAGAGAGAGAGAGAGAGAGAGCGCGAGAGCGAAAGATAGACAGAGAGAGAGAGAGAGAGAGAGAGAGAGAGAGAGAGAGAGAGAGAGAGAGAGAGAGAGAGAGAGAGAGAGAGAGAGAGAGAGAGCAAAGGCGAAAGATAAACAGGGAGAGAGAGAGTGAGAGAGAGAGAGAGAGAGAGAGAGAGAGAGAGAGAGAGAGAGAGAGAGCGAGAGAGAGAGAGACATTAAGTGCATTGCAATATACTGTCTATTATTTTATGTATGAAGTATATTAAGAAGATATAGACAATACCCTAATATTTAGTGTTTAATTAATAATGTTGGCTGGCACATCCCATTGCATTAGAACTCGCAGTCATCGTCTGTCACTATTATTCAAACATGTGAATATCACTGCCAAATTGTAGGAACATTGTGCTCGGTCACCTAATCATCAATAATTAAATTTTACCCCTAAATATATCATGCTTTTTCTTTCTACGAAGCCCTAGATTTCCTTATTACTAATCCGCTTTATTAATCGTTTTATTAAATAGAAATATCAAGAATGGACTTTCGTTTCCAGCACGATGACTGGATAGATTCGAACCCCGCCCTCTTTTGCCTCTAAATGATGTCACTCCGCATCTTACGGCTTTCTGACGTCATCACGTACGGTTTCCAAACAATAATCAGGAAAAAGCCACGTTGACGATCCTGGTTGAAGTGTAGTCCTACATTCTGACCCGAATAAACCAGCGATTTATTTCCTAAACAGTTCAATTTCTTCTCGTGCTGCCGGCTACAAAGGAGACATGTCGTCCCCACCCAAAGAGAAGATCGAGACCAAAGCTGGACATCTTCCTGCAGGTAATGACGGGGATGTGAACAATCTGTTTTCTTTCTGCAGCCCCTATACGTCAAGGCCTTTGTTTTTGTGCTGTCTGGCCCATATTGTAACGCCATGTGATGTTTTGTGCATTCGCGTCTGTTCCATCTGTAGATGAAAACCCTCTACTGCCAACGAAAGAATACCGTATCGTAGCCTATTTTAACACTTCCTGACTTTAAGTGATGTCGCAAGGCTGCAGTGAAATTATTGGCCAGTCGTTGTTAAAAACAGGTTTATTGCATGAACGCGTAAGTGAAGGCTTTTGAATTGCGTGCTTAACCGTTTCATTAAATGGAGTGGGACTTTCTAACAAGGACTTTCGGACGTCCAAATAAACCTAATAAAAATCTGGTAAGGTGTACGTGGACGTATGAAATGGGCCGCCACAGCGAGATAACAACTGACCCTCTGCACCCTCACGTTACTATGTCTGCATAGGTGCAAGCAGCTATCCCCTCACGCAAATGAATAACCATTATTTCCAGAGACATTCAGAAAAAAATATTTTCGCTGTTGATGTTGCTACAATAAGTCGTTTATCGTTCATCATTTAAATTATATCAGAATATTTGAATGCTCCAACGTAATAATTATTTGCCATGTCTGATAGAAATTATTTTTTAAACTAGGTTAACTAAGATATCAGATATATATGTTATCACATATATATCTGGATTGTAATCATTGGGTACTTGGGAAACCATTCATTACAGTCTGTGTTTATATAAACGTGTCAATCAGTGACTAAGAAGTCAATGTGCATGTAATATAAACTTGCTTACTTGTGTGTTTTTGTTTTTGTGTGTTTGTGTCTTCCAGTGAAGGCAGGAGGCATGAGGATAGTCCAGAAGCACCAGTCAGCCGTAGTCCCGGAGCCTGTGCCCAAAGACGAAAAGGACGAGGAAGAGTATGAGACCACCAGGTGAAGCCCAAACTAAACCCACACACACACATGGGTATCAGAATAAATAAGACACCAAGACCGATCTCTCCCCCCACTCACTTTTGGATTAATTAAAAAGAAATCTCTCTCTCTCTCTCTCTCTCTCTCGCTCTCTCTCTCTCTCTCTCTCTCCTAAACCAAGCAAGTATTTGTGTGGAGCGTTCACCATTGGTCTGCTCCCACTGCAGTGTTGGCAACGGCTCCCAGTCTTGCAGCGTGAACATGTGTACCGCTAATGTGGTGAATGACATAATTACTGCGTAATTACCCCAATAACCTGAAGAGGCTCATCTGACTGTGTTGTTGTCTGCATGAACGGCCACATTTGAGGCGTTCCTTGGTGCGTTCGACTGCTGCAAGCACATCTGGTCGGTAATGTTCCTTGGCTGTGTTGTTCTGTTTTATTGGCCTCATTTTTATTTCTTATTAATGGACAGTGTCAAGGTCACTGAATTGTATGATAGCGGTCGAAATGGGACAATTAAGAGTTGATCTTTATCGATGGTATATCTAGGGAGCTTGGGTGTACGTTTGTGGTGTTTTCGTCTGCAACCCTAATGTCGTCACCCTCCCCATGAGAGTTTTTTAGTGAGGTGTGAGTTATTGCAGATGCTGCATTCAGAGAGGGAGAGACAGAGAGAGACAGACAGAGAAAATAGAAGAATTGTATACAAACATACAGCACATACCAAAAGACTGGCATAGACAAAAACAAAGTCTATATGTTCACTTATTTTTGTCATTGACTAAACAACCTATCAATTTTGCATATGGGTATTGTACTCAAGGCTCTGAACACACTCCACTCTAAATCGGAGGAGAGCAGAAAGTATTAAGAAAAGTAAGTAAATAAGTAAGAAAAGGCCCAGTATTGAAACCTTGCCATGGGTGTGGCCATCCCACCAGTGTGACATGTTTCCTCTTGACTAGCTCAGGGATTTGCAGTCACGTGTGTGTGTGTGTGTGGGGGAGTGTGTGTGTGACTTCAATAATGATACTATTAATATTAATAACGCAGGATCGCTCTGAAATCAATCAGCAGAGAAGAAAAAAAAAAAAGAGAGGCAACATGCTACTGTTTCTATGGCAACTGCCACCTCGCCCACGGCATCAAACTTTCTGCTCCGCTGAGGCGGAGAAATGGGTGGGGGGAGGCTGGGTGCATGGAAGGGTGTGTGTGTGGGGGGGGGGGGGGCAGGGGTGTTGGTTAGTCCACGAGGAGTGGCATAGGGAAGTGAAAATAGACTTGCTGTAAAAAAAAAAGAAGCCCTGGTGGTATTGTGTTGTCCTTAACATTTAAGTATCCACTCCAGGATTTATATACATGCTTCCATGCACCGCCTCCTCTCATTTCCTCCCAAAGCGTCCTCCCTCCTGAAATTGAGCTGCAAAGCTCTCCACTGCCCCCTGCAGGAGGTAGCCGTCTCTGCGGATCGCTCCTGGCTCTCAGCCACTGGAACCACGTTAAAACAAAATGTCCAACTTTTTCCCTCTCTCTCGCTCTGCCTCCCTCCCTCTCTCTCCAGCTTCCTCTCTCTCTCTCTCTCTATCCGTCTGCCTTTCTCCTTTCCGCATATGCGTTCACATTGTTCTGTGATCATGTGGCGGACTCCTGGTTGGATTATTGTTTGCCTGATTAATGGTTATCGTTTAGGCCAGTGTGCTATAGGCTCAACCGCATACGATTATCGCGTGCTATTTTTCTTGTAATGCATTCACGTTGTCACTCGTTCTGACTCCCTTTTACGTACCCATTTGTTATCGCCCAGCTCTTTTTTGTGTGAGGTCATGTACACCCATCCACCTGATTCATAGTCTGTCTGTAGAGGAGACTGCATCCTCTCAATATAGTTCCCCCTTTTTTTTTTTACAGATCACACTAAGGGATTCATTTATTAATTCTCAAGTTCAGACTTTGTAGCTTTGTAGCATGTTTGTTAATCCCTCATGTGACTTTGTGACTTAATATTTCCCATCGTGTGTGTGTGTGTGTGTGTTCGGTGTGTGTGTGTGTGGGGGGGGGTTTTGAGGTTTTTTTGTACCTCTTTCAAGTGCAACACATTCATGGTCAACACCCTAAACGCAAGCCAACTAGAGCCCCGGGTAAGGCCAGAGCAACGCTGGCTGAAAGATAATGTCTAGTGACGTGTAGTCTAGTAAAAATGAATAGTCCAGTGCAGAGGTTGTCAAAGTGACTGAAGTCTCAGTACCAAAAATAAATGTATGCAGCCCAGTGCAAGAACACTCGTCTTCCTCTTACGCACTCAGAGATCGACACAGCTTGTTCTTGGTCGTTGATGAACGTTGCCATGACAACAGGGACGTTTTGTCTAAAAGTCGGCTGAAGGTTTACCTCCTTAGTCAGTAACGTTAGGTTGGGTGAGAACCGGCATATTTATTAATGTCTTTGAAAGCATAACCCTGGAAAATATTGGCTGGGATATACACCACCGTTGTGAACTTTGTCACAGGCGATGCATGACTGTTCAAAGTTTGGGAAACACTCGTCTACTACAACAAACATGTAGTCTAGTTGAGCACACATAGGCTAGTGTAACGTACGCGTGTCCAACATACAGGCAGTCTTGAGTGCAACACCTTCTTAGTTAAACAAACGTGTAGCCTAGTTGAACAGCTACATAGGCTAGTGTGACGAGGCGTCTCGATACTTGGGCTAGTGTAACATGGTGCAACGTCAGCCTAGGCTCGAGTGTTCAGCCTGCCCTTCCCCGTTCTCGTTTCCAAACTAAAATGAGCAGGATTATACGTGGCACTGCAGCGTTGGTGGTATGATGCAGAATGACTCGACACTTTCTCACATGTCATGGGAAGAGGCAGAGGCGGTAAAGTGTGGAGGCTGTGGCTTTTTTTTCCCTCCTGGGATTTAGAACTGGTGCATTTTTTTTTTTCCTTTTGTTACCATCTGTGTGATGTCTTTAAATGTTTGGGGGCTGGGGGTGGGGGAGGCTCCTACATTTTTTTTTTTTTAAAGACGGTACACCCAGATGGTACTTATCTAGTGCGTGCCATGCTTATGTGTTGATTAAATTATGAACAGTAATCCACTAAATGATTGTTTTAAACGTTTCTGCTAACTCTCTAAACATTCTGGCTGGGTGCCTTTGAGCAGAGTTTTCAAGGTGGCCGCCGCATCCGTGCATTTATTTATTTTTTAACTTCTCTTGCCTCCGGGTTTCAGTGTCACAAAATTGCTCGGTGCTCATTCGTCATGTCAAGGTCGTGCAGAACCTCTGGTTTCTCTTGCCTCTCCAACTCCCTATTAGCGTGAGTTCATTCCTTCCTACTTTTCTCCCTCCCTCCCTCCCTCCCTGGTCCTACCCCATCGCTAATAGTCTGTTATTAAGAAGGTGCGCCTTTGTTCATTCCTCCTCTCCACCGCTTTATCACCCTATACCTCTGACTTGGTGTTTTCTGACCTGGCTTCCTGACCCTTTTCATCTTTTATTCCCCCTGTCCATCACACGTCTTTCAACTTGTCCTATTTGCCTTCCCCCCCCCCACGCCTCCCCATCTCTCTAGCCCTCTCCGCCTCCCTTCCCCTCTCTCTCCCTCCCTCCCTCCCTCCCTATCTGCTATCCTCGCTCCCCCATTCGTAGGGATGTGAGCTCCAGTGTTTAGTGACGATAAATGGAAGCTATTAATGCTGCTGGCAGGTCCTGTCAGCCTCTGTGTGTATTTACATGGGTGCGTGCTTGTGCGCGAGCATGTTTGCGTGAAGCTGTTGCGTGTGTAAGGCCGCTGGCTGTATGCGTTCTGACAGTTGACGGCGTTGGCCCCTCATGTTTTGTGAGAGGTGTGAGCTGGGTATTTGACTTGCAACCCTTGTTTCACTGTTTACTGTTTGTTTCTTTTTTGACTCTTAGCCCGGACATGTGGTTCAAAGATAAGAGAAGACCCATGCGCTGTCTCGGCACTCGCAAACACTGAAACACATCGGCACGCCACCTGCATGAAGTCTGTGTTGTGGTTATGGGGTCACGAAAAAAACAATATTGTATTGCATTATAAGTGATTCATAATGTTTTCTTTTTTTTTTGTCTTCCCTCTCTTCTTCTCTGGTTTCCTTCGGGATGTCCCGTCTCTCTCGCTCTCTCCCTCTCTGTGCAGTCCTCCAAAGCCCACCGTGATCGTCTCTGGAGTGGTCACAAAGGTAACGACCCACTCAATGCAGACCGCACACACGCGTATCTCATACACACACAGTATCTCACACACACTCGCACACACTCATCTGTGCAGCGAGGAGCCACGGCGGACGTTAGAATCTGGGACACCGGCCTCCATAGGGAAAGGTCTGTAAATGGGCACACAGGAAGGGACACAAGGAGAGAAATGGATGACACCGCCCACACAAAAATCGACGGGCAGGAAGATGGAGAGAAATGGCCAATGGGGGGAGGGGGGGGAAGAGAGGTGAGACGGACAGAATCGCAAGGGCAGTGTTTAAGAGCCAGAGAGAAGTGGCAGAGGGACATAAAAGGGGTATTTCAGTTTGGTTTTACCGAGCCAATGTGCTCTGGGCAGCTCCTGGATCATAACTTCCTAAATGGTTTCCAGAGTGTCTCGCGACAGATCCCAAATAATAATAATCAACGCCGCCAAGAGACGGTGGAAGGGGACGGCCCAAACTGTCATGAAAGACCCAAACCTTCTGCAACTGTCGTTCTGTGGGATTGAGTGAAAATCAGTTTGTGTGGACGAATGAGCATGGTTATAGGGTTGTCACGGTGATGGGATTTTTGCTGCTGGTCGATTGCCGCCCTTGTATTCAAACCGACCAACATCAAAATGTCTTAATTCTTAGATATTAATTATGAAATAAAACGGTAGGCCTAAGGCGTATTTTAGTATTGTTAGTGTATTAATACATTAACAAAATGATACAAATCGACACTGCCTGTAAAGAGACATGAATATGTGCTTTTAATTAGAGACATGGATTAAATCAAATAAATATATGTTGGTTTGCAAAAACAAGGGAGCAAAAAGTAGAAAAAAATGAATTCCTCATTACCATTTCAGCAGAACAGAGATTTCAAATGTCAAAATATTTCAAATAAATATACATTGATAAACAAATGGGGCTATGAAAATCCAATGAAACAGATCGGAACGACTGCTACGGTTGAATGAATGAAATACAATTAAATAGCCTTGTTCCCGTAAAATGATCAACAAGCTTTCAAATAAAATGGTTGATTCCTGCCAAGAAGACGACAAGAATGTTGACCTTCTCAGATGACGAAAGTCTACATTTTAGAAAAACATCTGCCATAACAAATAGCGGTTATGACGTCTTTGTGGATGACAGCCGATATGCACAATTATGAAATAACCTGCCCAGCCCGGTTCGCTTTGATAGGGCTACGACGAGGAAACTTGAGGAAAATAGTATGTTTGGCTGTACTTTGGTGCATGTTGACTCCGCTTGATAACGCCCAGACTTTGACCTTCAACTTGTAGAAAAATAAATGAAAGTAGATCAGAGCATGTGAAATGTAGTGTTTGTTTTACCTGGTTCTCGTGTGTGTGTGTGTGTGTGTGTGTGTGTGTGTGTGTGTGTGTGTGTGTGTGTGTGTGTGTGTGTGTGTGTGTGTGTGTGTGTGTGTGTGTGTGTGTGTGTGTGTGTGTGTGTGTGTGTGTGTGTGCGCCCCACTCGGTCGAGTGCCGGGCCAGGTGGAATGTTAATGGAAGATTTGGGTTTGATGGCCGGGCCGTTTATCAGCCACCCTGTCTCCCGCCCCCCCCCCCCCCCCCCCCGTATCTTCCCTTCAGCCGTCCCATTTAACTCCCTCTATCACTAGGATCGGCGCTCAGGGCCGTCAATACACAAAGACTTCAGAATAGGTCCTCCTAAAAAAGACCTATTTCCTTTAAGAGCGTGTGTGTGTGTGTGTGGGTGGCAGGTTTGGGCAATGGGTTACTTTTAAATTACAGCACACTGTTTATACAATATCGCTTTAATATTGCTAAAAATTAAGATTTGTACGCGACTGGTTAAATTGGAAATATTTTGACACGTCGCCACGTAGCCAAATAATGTTCCCCTTCTGCAGCATGCAGCATAGCGTGGCCAAATCTTCACTCCCTAGGCCTTTTACGACTATACAAGTAGTCGGGCAAGAAGCTTTTAGAGTAAGGAGTAAAGAGGCCGAATAAAGGTCAGCTCCATACCAGCCTATTGGTTGTACAATTCTAATATATTTGTGTTTAGCACAATTTTGTGCGTGTTATTCACATTTATGACGAAAAAACCCACCAAAGAAACGCAAATAAAAGATGAAAAGGTTCAGGAAGCCAGGTTAGAAACACACAAAAAGGCAATCTGAATGAAAAGAAGGCTTTTACTCAGTTTTTTGATGCAATGTCTGATTTTCTAATGTATTTTTTATTGATTTTAGTTGTGTATGGTAGATTAGGGGCAGGGGTCGTGTTTTCCAGGCTCCATCGTGCACTCCCATTAGCGCAATTTTCAGGTCATTGCTGTTGTTTTGCGATTAGATAACAGACTTTAGACTAGGACCGGCAAGGGCATGTGCACAATTAAATAGGATAAAAACAAAAGAGATTACATTGCACGCACCGGCATGCTGGGAAAAGCATTTCCCATGAATGTTTTAAGCCAGTGTTGGACCTGATTTAGCCGACTACAATATGTACTCTTTAAACACTCTTTAGATGTTCATTCACATTCCAGGGGTCCCTCATTTTCGATTTTGAGAGCTTGCCTCTCTAGCCGCTGGTCCTATTTAACTCTTGGAATGAAATCAATTAAAGTAAATCTACTTGTGTATTCTCTATTCAACGTCATACATGCCGATTTGCAGTTCCAGCATGAAAAGCATGAGAGGTCCCCTTTGCTTACAGCTCTTCGGTGGCTGGAAATTCAGCTTGCAGCGAATGCTCTGTAGGGAATCAGCACACAAAAAAATGACCTTTTAGCTTTCTGTGCTGTTGGATTTACCCCGCCCGCTTTTTTTTGGTTTTGGTTTTTGGTTTAGGTTTTTTTGATCGGCTTCTTCCAACCGTCAAACTGTGATTGTGTTTCTCCGCCTAGGGTGACAGGGACTTCACCCCGGCAGCTGCCCAGGTAGCCCACCAGAAGCCCCAGCCCGCACTCCCCAAGATGCCCCCCAGCCACCAGCAAAACCAGCAAATCCACCAGCCCCGCAAGTGAGCTAGCGCCGCGGCAGCCCAGGACATTAGCGGCTAAGCTAATTCCACCAGCCAGCCTTTTCACCCCGGAAACCGACCGAGGGCGTGCACAGCCCCCCCCCCCCCCCCCCCCCCCCCCCCCCCAACCAGGCACAGATCTCTGCTTCTTTTTGGTTCCCTCAGAAGAAGAAAACAAATGGCAATCTTAAAAATAATTACACAAGATAATAAATTGGGATCTTTTTTTTTGCCATGTGATACTGATTTAAACTGAGGTGTTGATCCCCATATTTGTGCATGCTAAGTGCACTCACTTGCACTATTTCTCAATTAAGTTTTTTTTTTGAAGTGCTGTGCGGTTCATACGCCAAAGTGACGGGCCAGATTGACAGCTACAGCTTCGACAGGGGGGTGATTTGAGACTGGAAGTTGATCCGAGATCTTTGTGTAAAAGAGGGGTGAGGGTCCAAACCCTAGAAATGTGCAGGCCACACAAGATAAACTCCAAACCAGTCAATCAAAGCAAACCTCCCAACCCATCCTTGGGATAAGGGAATTATTTTTAACCGTCAAAGTATTTTCAGACAACATTTTCCTGATGAGAAAAATCAACCACTAAATTTAAATATAATCCAACACTAATCAGATTGTCATATTGATATATTGACCATACAGGATACTATGGGGGACCGAAATGGCAGCATGAACCAACATTAAGCCTTGGTTGCCTCTGACAAGCATTCCATTTGACCTTTTCCTCTAGATTTCATTCACCAAGTCCTTAGACATGCACACATTTTACTTAATCACCCAACCCCCTTACACTGAAGTGTCGTTAATTGTAACACAAATTATCAGGTTTCCAAAAAATGGAAAGATGTTATTTCGCATAGCCCTAGGACATATTTTTTTTGGGGTTAAATAAAAGAAAAGAAAAAAATGTAAAGGAAGTTTTATTGTGTTTGCTCGGTTATTCACTTGAGTTATTTGCTCAATTGTAAAAACATAATTCAAAAGTCATTGAATTGACTTAAGTGTTAGGAATGGTTCTCTTAGTTATTAAAGATATATCCTGAAATAACGAAATTGTGTCATCATTGAACAATGTGTCGTGAAAAGACACCTTGGGACTTCAGTGCTATAATCACATGCTATTAATTTCATGCACTCTGCGTTTAAATGATTCAGTGTTTTTTGGAGATTTGCTGGCAAGCTCCTCATATGATACAAATTCTCCATTGTTTGACTTGATGGAAAATAATTCATGGATTGTTTTTGGGGATCAAGACGCCGTCGCCAACCACATGCAACTTAAAAGTAAGCCAACATTGGCAAAATGTTCCACATATCTTCTATATTTTCTAGGTGACACCCTATATCAGATGATTAAAACATGTTCAAAGTACTCCACTCCATGAGTCCAATAACGAGCCATTATGACTTTTCGTTGTGTACTAAAAGGCTGAAAGACACAGGGCTCAGGTGTGCCTTTGGAGAACCAAGCAGACTGGTGTCCCCCAGATCTGTCAGCCCACTCCCGCCTCCTCTCCTCCGTCTCCCTTCCCACTCACACGCACGCACACACACACACACAATCACATCGCACAGACTGGACCAGGTGTTGCTGCATATATTTAGCTTGGTGGAGGCCTGGCTTCCAGGTGTCGTGTCAGTTAAAGTTACCCCGCGCTCATCCAGGTTGCCTTGGCCATAATTGTGTCGGGCTATACCCAGAGAAGCCCTTCATCAAAACAGACACGCTGGTCTCCTTGCTTGACCCCGTATCGCTGTGTTCGCCCAGCAAAGACCCCCCCCCCCCCCCCACAAAAAAAAGTACTCCCTGACGTATCCGATGTAAACACATTCTCATTGGTCCGATTCTAATGCAGCTCCACACATCATATATGCGTGGGGCTTATAACCCTGAACCTACCTACCGTAACCATCATTTACGTTGCAGCTACATTTAAACATCTCTAACCTAATGCTTTGCTCTGGGGGAAAAAATATACAAACAAGGCTATGGCGGTTTCAAACGTCACAGCGGATGGCACTGGGTTCAAGTCCTGGCGATCTCCTTGGAAACGATACTGATGAGATTTGGCTAATAAACTATGTCACATGAAAAGTATAACCTCTGACAGGAGGTCCAGGCCCTGACTTGCAGGGCCTGGACAAGCTTACACTGCATATACAGACCTACATCATGTCCATTCCATGTGCCATTGCTATTTGCTATTTGTTATTCTGATATTGAGACAAATGATGATCACTGTCCTATAGCGTCCATTTTTTGTGTGTCTCAATGTCTACTTCAAATGCAGTTAGAAATATGGGACAGTTGCTTATATATATATATATATATATATATAAAAAAATATATACTATATTTTTTAATTTTAATTTTCTTTTCTTTTTGTCTTGTGAGAGTAGGTGGGGCCGAGCCCGACTTGCCCCTATGACCAGTCGCCACTGACCTCTGAACAGATCAAAGCAGGTGTTCAGTGGATAATGATCGACTTGTTGGCTCCTACTCCTGACCCCTTATTTCCATGTTGTGTGAATAGTAATGTCACATAATTTCCGAATACCTCCAAACAGATGTCTTGGGTGCACAGCAGCGAGAGATGTTGGCTTTCCACTCCAGCGACCCGGGTTTGTGCCCGGGGAGGGCTGTCTCCATTGGAACCACTTATTTTGATCATGGTCATGTGATTTGTTATGTTTAGTATAACTTCTGGCTGTCTCATAAGCACATCTGAGAAAGTAAGTAAAGTACTTGTACTAAATATGTACATTTATGGCCACACAGTACTTTGGCTGGCAGTGATTTCATTGTGCCAGCCCGAGCAGGCTGCAGTTCAATTACCGGTCAAAGGTGTCAGTATTGAGAAGAAATCTCTTATTCTTCCATGTTGTCCCTTTAAAGTTTAACCTGTGCTTGTGTCTATACACACCTAAAGGCATGTATAGATAGCTTTCATAACAACATGCAGATTATTTTTCTTTACACAGGATCTCTCTGGAGCCACCCCTCTCTCAATGACTATGCTCTCCAGCAAAGAACCACAACCCCAAAACTTAGGGAGTAGCTGAATGATGACCCAGTTGAATGACTAGGAGACTTTAGTTATGGGCGATAAACAAGTTCTGATCTAATTAATCATGCATTGGTTGCAACGCAATTTGATCGAATCTTTCTAAATTAGATTTTTTAAGTGAATGCGTTCACGCAAACTACTATCCAGTTATATTTCCAAATAGGGTCCTCATGGTTTTGTCGCGTCCCTTATTGTCGACCGGGAGTACCACTGTACACACTAATCTTGTCAGACATCTTAACTTCTATAAGTCTGCCAGACATCAGCAGATAAAACAACCACGACTCAAATCGTATGCAGTGTTCTGATGGTTAAGGCGACAGTGTGACCGGCTGTTGATTTAGTATTGGGGGGGACATTTAGAGATAAAATGTGTTTACTGTTCCTCGGGTCTGATAAAGCAGCTGGCAACAGAGTAAAATGACAAAGTTACCGTGACATTTACGGGCTCCCCACTCAGGGGGAGCCAGTAAACTGGTAGGGAACTGGTGCCTATATTTTCTATTTATCACATATGTTGTTTGAGACTCCAGAAGAGTTTTGTAACAAGCCAAACAAGGACTGGGATCGGACCCCCGTGGATGAATGCATAGACCTCCTACTAGCTTCGGTAGATATCTTATATAGTAGTTGACACATGAATTAAAAGTACAGCAATACGAGATGTGGCTTGGAGTTTAACTGTAGTGACATTGTTTTCAAATGCAATTCTATCCGGAGGATGTCCTCATGG
>NC_082404.1:12618374-12620874 GCF_031168955.1 Gadus macrocephalus
CAGACCTCGTCGGGAATTAAACTCCTCAAAACTATAATGGTTGTTGAGTGTATGTTCTTCATCGGGTGGGGGTGCGCAGTGCGTCAGAAGCTCCACCGTCAGCACAGCTCCACAGTTACACTTAATAACAGTGATCATGGTTGGCGATAAACACACCCACTACTTAACCCGGAGAGGGGCTAGTTATTGGACAAATGCATGAGCCGTGGTTGCCCGATGCAGGGTGTTGCTTTGATGCAGAGGAGCATCCCCGTGGCTATCTGTGTCATAAATATATGGCCTGTTAAGCCCTTTGAGACTGTGACTGTGATTAAGGGCTGTACAAATAAATATGAAATGAATTGAATCCCAGAATCCTTTGCCTAAAGGCCCATCATTTTCTCTCTTTTATCTACCAATACATCAGTATATACAGGGCAGGCTCACATATAAGAATATGTGTGCGACAGTTCCACCTTTTCCTCTAATATCCTTGGATTTTCGTTTTATAACTTATGTTATGCAAAGCACTGAAAGCAGGCAATTCCAGGAATATCGAAAGGTTGCTCAAGGACACACAAACTGAAAGGAACAGTTATCAAAAAATGCCCTGCTTCCCAGATTGCCCCACCCCAACACACAAACAAACACAGCACACACTCACACACTTGCAAATGCCCACACACACACATACACCCCAACGCTCACACGCACACACACACACACACACACACACACACACACACACACACACACACACACACACACACACACACACACACACACACACACACACACACTCAAATGTACACACATGAACTAATGCGTGTACACTAGTTCATGTTCATACTAGTACATACTAACAGTTACACACACACACACACACACACACACACACACACACACACACACACACACACACACACACACACACACACACACACACACACACACACACACACACACACACACACACACACACACACACACACACACACACACACAAAGCGTCATTTCACCAATAGCCTGCAGATGAACCTCCTCTTTGTGTGCCACTCGGCGAGTATAGCGCCGTGTCAAATCCGATGTGTCCAACGGTCTGTTTGATTTTTCCACTCGTCGGTATGTGTGAGTTGCGTCATCACCGCCAGAAATGCCTGCCTCGTCGAATCCCCTCTGTCTGTGTGTCTCAAAGCTACACGAGTGAGGTGCGCTTTACTGGGATCATCTGCCTTTCCCTCTCTGTTCATCACTCTCGCTCTTGCTCTCTGTGTGTCACCATGTATCTGTTCCTCCATCTGTCTGTCCGTGCGCATCTGAGTCTCCATCTCGGTCACTCTTGCTGCCTGTCTGATGTGGCGTGTGCGCGCGCGCGTGCGTGTGTGTGTGTGTGTGTGTGTGTGTGTGTGTGTGTGTGTGTGTGTGTGTGTGTGCGGCTGCCAGGGCCGATGCCATAGGTGCCATGTTGTTCTGTTCTATCATGACCTGACACCCGATCCCACCCATGCTTGGAGAAATTACCTTTGTGGAAGGGGCGAGAGAAACAGAGAGAGATAGAGAGTGAGGGAGAGAGAGAGTGAGGGAGAGAGATAGTGTGGGAGAGATAGAGTGAAGGAGAGAGTGTTAGCGAGAGATAGAGTGCGGGATAGAGAGTGTGGGCAAGATGATGCAACGTTAATCATTAGAGTGGGATCATTAAGGTTAATGGCCGTCTGCCAATGTTTGCAAGTCTGTTAGAATCGTTGAAAACTAGTTGATGTGTCAAAGTGGAATGAATTCTGTCATCTAAAACCTTCCCACTAAAAAAAAGACTCACACAATCCAATACAGTAGGAACCTGAGGACAGTGTTGATACTTGCCATAAGCCATGACCTTGCATACACACTTGCACACAGGCAGGTTCACACACACACACACACACACACACACACACACACACACACACACACACACACACACACACACACACACACACACACACACACACACACACACGCATATTATTTTCATTGAAAGGTAAAAAGAGATCAGTTAATAAGCTCTGTAAAGACTGAATTTCAAATGTATCTAGTTGGAGTCAACCCGCATAGCTTTAAAAACCCAACTTGCGAAAGACAAGTGGTTAAGTTGTGCTAAAATGACCTTGAGCAATAGATGTCTGTTTACCATGGTCAAATCTGTTGTACAACCTTATAAGTAACCAGAAGAAAATGTGAATCTGAAAACATGATGTTCTTTCCATTTATGTACCTAGCAGGATATACAGTATTTATTATTCTCCATATTTATTTACACAAACCCTGCTTCAGCTTGACGGTCTATGTGTGTATGCATCCTCTGTGCCTTCCTTGGGCTTGGCCGTGGTTTGAGGCGGCGAATGCAAATAAGAAGTGAAACCTTCTGGACACAAAATACATAACAGCCATCCCAGTTTTCATCCAACCTACAGGTCTCCTCGCACATGAAAACACCCTTGTGTGTTTCAGCCATGTTCAACGGCAGTATGCAGCCAAGAAAGAA
>NC_082404.1:12625874-12710874 GCF_031168955.1 Gadus macrocephalus
GACAGAAGGACGAACAGACAAACAGACAGACTTTATTCCACTCCAAAGGGAGATTAGGTTCACTAGAGTAGTTCTTCAAAAAAAGATACTTTGTTTACTAAATTACATCAAAGAAACAAATGTATAAATTAGTGTTGTTGCGGTTAATCCTTTGACTGCTCCATGTGTCCCCGGCTGCTATATATATACGGCTGGAACCAGCTGCTTTGTTTGAGTGCGGGCACCAAAACACATGCGTGGCTTCTGTTTTTTTTTTGTCTTTTTCCGCTGATTAACAGGCCTTTTATTAGCTGGCTCACATCTGCTCTGGAAAAAAGGAAAAAAAAATCCTAGTGCAAAACAATCCCAGTGTGTATCCATAATTACAGCCCGACACAACTCTGGGTGTGATTCCCCTATGTCCCACACACACACACACACACACACACACACACACACACACACACACACACACACACACACACACACACACACACACATACACACACACATCATTGCCATAGGTACCAGCTTTGCAGGTGTACTTACATGTCCCTCATCAGCTATGCCAAGGTATAGCCGTATGTGTGGCTTTTATGCTGTTGAAGTCAGGCTCTGCTGTCTCTGTATTCACTGCATTACCCCGAACTAAGTACAGAAGAAGTGACAGATCGTTATGGGTCATCTAACCCTTGAGCAATATGATTTCTGCATTTGAAACTGTTTCGCTGACCTCGATCCTCGTCTGTGACCTTGTAATGTTTGTCACGGACACGGTGGTGGTAGGACCTGCCCCGGCCTGTCTGTCATTTGTAATGGAAGGGTGCAAGACAACAGATAACCCACAAAATTCCCAAAGCCCATGTGTAGTTGGCTATGAGACACTGAAGACAGTGATGTCATGATAAAACCCTGACTTGGGCACCACATCCACGTGTTTTCCGCAAAAGCAGTGCTTTCACCGGCACCATCAACAACAGTCCCAGTCAGGAAAGAATTCACCACACAGAAAAACACATCCATAAATAACCTTTCTACTGTTTCTTCTACTGAATAAAACAAAAGATGAATGTATTCAAGCACCACCTCGCATTCACTCAGAGGTTACAGCTGCCAGAGACAAAGTAATGCCCAACATATTGTGTTCCCCTCATTCACTTTACACCTATTGTTTTCTTTCTTTAATTTTCAACCGAATACCTGAAATACCAACATGAGGCACCATGCCGTGCCACAAGTCTTCTACAACTCTGTTGTCTACAAGCGTCTTCCTCTCATGTGGAGAAAGGGTTCTCTTCAGTCAACAAGTTTCTACCCGCACACATCCTGTCGGGCCTTAATTAAAACCATGAAGCAAATTGCTTCTGCTTTCCCTGTTCGGATACGACCAGGCAGGGCGAGAACTGGTACAATGTAACCTTGACGCAGAGTTCAAATTATGAACAGAGTGTGGCTTTTTCCCTTTGTGAGGTCAAACCAAAAGAGAACGATTTGTATGAAAATAGGATAAAGCTGAAAGAGAGAACCAAATTAGGATTAAAGTGACTCTTTAGTGTACTTAGCTCGCTGTAGAGAACGGCGTACCAGAGCACTGCCTGGGCCTGTGAGCACATGTTTAAACAAATAAATTAACAAAGAGTCCTTTGCTTCCAGGGAGTCAGGCAAGTCTCTGCATGCCTTCCCCTAGGACCCCTGGTTCAGCCCTACCGTGGTTCCTTCCTTAAAACCACACTCAACCAAAACAGCCCCCCCCCCCGCCCCGTCCTTCCCTGAAAAAACCCTCTCTGCTTTCGACATACCTGGAGCTGGGCCGCCTCACAAAGATCTCTTGTAAAGTGTGCACCTCGGCACAAACACGCCTCTGTGTGTGTGTGTGTGTGTGTGTGACTGAGTGATTAAATCAGAATGAGAGAGGAGAGATCTGTGAGAACAGTTTGCTTATGTTTGTGTGCGAAGCCAAAATGAGGGCCGGAATTAAGCTGGGCTGAGTGTGTTTAAAGAAAAGAGGTTGTGTGTGTTTTAGCAGATTTTTTCCTATTAACTCAGTTCCTCTCTTCCCCCCATCTTCTTTACAGATCAGGGCTAATGACGCCGCATTTGAATGTCTTGATTAGAAACTCCTGCTATGATTGGTTAATAGCGTGGGATGAAAAACATTGATTATATTCAGAGAGCTCTGGCAAAGCGAATGCGTTTAAATTTAGAGACAATGTTGTCGCCGGCTACTCAAATATGGACAATGTCAATGGAGCACAAGTAGCAATTAAGCAATTTTAATCACCAAGCTTTTCTGTTTAATTGGGATTTGTGGTGTGTGTGAGTGTGTGTGAGTGTGTGAGTGTGCATGTGGATGTTTGTTGGGTTTGTTTGTGCAGATTAGCAAACACAATCCTCATACTAACCCTCACAATGGAGAATCAACTTTATTAGTTACTATTGACATATTTTGTTCAATCATTGCTGCAAAGCAATAAGTGACATAAATAATACATATGTCTACATTAAAAAACTCAGGGATAAAAAAACACTCTTGAGAAACACACACTCGGCTCGCAAGACTAATGACACGCACGGCATATTGGTTCCTTCTCCCAAAGGTCAAATATAACCGCCTCTTCCGCCATGGCCTCGTGGCAGTTTCTTTCACAATGCCCCAAGAACTTATGGCGTCTGTGATACACCCGATTCAGCACCATAGAAATATGCCCCCCATAGAAATATGTTTGACATCCGATCGATGAGAACATTATGCGGTTAGGTCAAAGGTTCAAATGCAATCTGGGGGTTGGGGCGGGGGGTTGGGAGGGTGCACGGGTTTAAACGCTGTTTAATGCTGTTTCAAATGGATACCAGATCCTCCACACATCTACATGTAGGCCTAATCTTCACGATGACACACAAATTTGATCGCTGGTCCGTTCTCAGCGGGGTCTCCCCCCCCTGAGCCCGACTCGACACGCAAGTTCAGCCTTCTCTCTCGTTTACGTTTTAAACCAAAAAGCACTCGTATGCTAGATGGCTTCACGCTGAGACGGCCCTTCAGAGGTCACCGTGGCAGGAGACGACATGTCCACGTTCTCGAGATGAACGAAGTCCGATGGCTTCACCATTCCCCCCTGCAGCTCCCTGGACAAAAAGGAAACGAAACAGGAAAAAAATAAAATAGTAAAATGCCTCCGGTTGATTTACACATGACATAAATGTCCACATACAGGTGGCTGGTGTTCCTGGGATACACACACACGGTGAGTTCGTACGCGAGCGCACATAAGCGCTGGAAGACGGCCCACCTGGTACTGATTCGGCCGGGCTGTTTCTTCCAAGAACTGCCTCAATGGTCAGATATGACTTTCAGATGAACCCCATACAACGCAATAGTACACAGGCATTTACTGGGAATCACTGAATCACAGTACATCTTTGTTCACATCATCCGTACCTCAAATTGTTTAGCATACATAAGGCCAGTTTACAGAAGCACCATGAATTATATTTGCAGATAGATGTTAAGACAGCATTCTGGGAAAGACACGGCTTGGCCCTATTCTCATTATGTCTATTGGCAGCTGGCTATATGATCTACTGCCCGCCTTTTACCCCGCTGTCTCTCTCTTTTACTGGAACTCTTTCTTAATGTCTCTCGCTCTCTCTCTCTTCTTAACACTGCTCTGCCAAATTCATCGTGTCTCTGGAGACGAGGGGATTCATGAGCCCGACTCAGGGAAAGAGCATGAGGGTTGTGCAATAGGCCAGTCTTGGTGGGAGATGCAGGGTACAAGATTTCAAGCAATGACTTCTTGTACCATCTGCTCACACAGGGACTACCACCAACAAACCAGCAGCAATGAACATTTTCTCGGCACCATAGTTTCGCACAGTCACTGATAGAGAATACAAAGGTATGGGAAAGCAAGAAAAAGTAGGCTATTAGTGTCGTTGTAAAAATTTAAAACGGAAAAAACTAAAAAGAAAAAAATTGTCAAAATAAGAACGACAAAATATTTTTTTTTTATTGTGTAGTCAATCTGTCCATTCTGGGCCATCTGTCTTTCTTAGACAGAAAGATAAACTCTTCCGTAATAACCAAGGCATTTATTTTGGGTTTTCTTGTGAAACACATATGAGCGCCTAACAATATGATGACACATTCCACTGAGGCTGTGTAATATGGGTGGAGTACACATATCTACAGTATGTGTGTGTGTGTATTTCTGTGTGTGTGTGCATGTGTGCATGTGTGTGTGTGTGTGTGTGTGTGTGTGTGTGTGTGTGTGTGTGTGTGTGTGTGTGTGTGTGTGTGTGTGTGTGTGTGTGTGTGCGTGTGTGTGTGTGTGTGTGTGTGCGCTCTTCTGAGGCGAATGGCAACTGTCCGAAGGATATCGCATTCTCCGGAGTTCTTCAACAATGTGTGTGAGGGGGTAATATGCTATGTATGATTCACCAAACTATGTCAGGGGTTAGATAGACAGTATCTGCTCACACACATTCGAGTCTCAAGGTATGTAAACCATGTGTACTTGCTGGTGCCTGACTGTATTTTGCTACACTCCCCAGCCTTACTCAGCTAATGAGGGATAGTTTCATAGGAAGGACACATGTGTATGTGTGTGCGTGCATGTGTGTGCGAGTGCGTTTATTCACACAATGGCCTGAAGTATTGAACAAGATAGTGCCTGCTTTATCTATTTCAGCCTCATCCTCTCAAGGCATCTGCTTCAACCTCCCCCCTCCCTTTCTATTTCCTCTTCCTTCTTTTTCCTGCCAGACACACCAAAAGTAAAAAAAACAGGCCTCAAAGGCAACAGGCTCCCCTGGCTGACCCAGACTGCTCTAGGTGTGATGAACTGTAGTTGCTGCATTGAGTAGATATAAAAAAACGACTAGAACCTTTATGACAAAAATATTAAAAAACATTTATGTCAGTTCTAAACCTTATCTTACAAATGAACTGAAGCCAAGTCAGGCAATGGCGGGGGACAATCTCTTAAGAGCTATGTGATATAAATAAAAAAAGAATGAAAGAAAAGGCAGATTCGACGCAAACTTCACCTGACAACTCTCAGATAACAGCTCTTTGTGCTCTTTCTGGCTGCGTGTGAAAACATGGCGACCACCACCCAAAAGGGAGGCTTTTATACAGCAAGACGGTGATTTATCACAGGCTATTGTGCAAGGTGCCAGCGATTAATTGGACCGAATGCCAGGCGACAACAACAGCCAGGAGTTTCGAAAGCATGTAATGCTCTTTTCTTGCATTCACCCAAGTGCTGTACTATTTTCTGTTTTGTATCCCTTTTAAAGGATTTGTCCATGCCCTTCCTCACTTCCTGCCTTTCTTTCTTTTGTCTGTCTCCGTCCCACTGTCCGACGCTGACTTCCTGAGGAAGTGGGACGGCTGAATCATACTGCCCCGCCCCCAAAAGTTGAGCAGAAGGATTTTTTTGTGTGTGTGTTTCCTGTTAGGGATGGGCCATCCCCTCTGTGTACAATGGCGTCGTAGAGGAAGGCTAACAGGTAGGTTAAGGAGATATTAAAGAGGTTTTGTAGGCTTCTGTGCACGTACTGTTTGCTCTGTACAACCGATTGTGCAGACTTGACCCATGGTGGACAAACATGGTCGTACTTACGCACACACACACAATCAGACATACATTCAATCCCACACACAGACACGCACACACGCTCACACGCACGCATGCACAACCTCCGACAAACAAAGCGAGGGGGGCGTACGCTTGCATCCGCAGGTTGTCGAGGTAACCGCTGATGTGGTCGGGGGGGACCTCCCCGTCCAGCCCGGCCAGGTAGGTGTAGAGGCTGGCGAAGGTGTCAAAGCGGATCTGTGCCGCAGAACCCTCCTCTTCCTCCGTCAGGAGCTCACAGGCAAACTTCAAGGCACTGGTGATGGTCTAAAAACACACACACACACACACACACACACACACACACACACACACACACACACACACACACACACACACACACACACACACACACACACACACACACACACACACACACACACACACACACACACACACACACAGACAGTTTGGAATTATGACCAACAAGGTGTGTGTGCGTGTGTGTGTGTGTGCGTGTGTCTGTGTGTGTTTGCGTGTGCTTAAAAGTGACCATATATGCGTGATCTATATGGGACTAGTCACAACCATACAGAGGCACAAAACGTTGGGGAAAATAATTAAATACAATAGCAAAATTAGAGCATGATTGCCCCCATGTGGACAGAATATACACTTGATATTATGTATCATAAGATCAATATGTTATTTTTCCACAAAGTTCAGAAATAATTGGATAACATTAACAGCATACCGATATAGGTGTATTGTATATCAGTAAACCCAATGTATTGATGTCCCCATTACAATGTCATTCAATGTCATGACTCGACACATATCTCTATCAGTAGGTTGTTTTTGTTCCAGTACATCCTGAGTATATCTTCTCACCCCACCAAGGGAACTGCAGCCTAGGGCCAGGAAGTGCATCCAGTGGACCTCTGAGCTGAAGTTGCCCAGAGACATGATGGTCTCAAGCTGCATCATGGGTAAACACAGCCCCTTCCATTTCTTCTGCAGCTCCTCCCGGCTGCACGTCTGCTCGTGGGAAAGCTGACAGAAGAATTGGGCGGGGAGAGCGGGAATTATTATTACAGACGCAAACACAGGAGGGCAATTAACAGAGTGAGAGAGAGAGAGAGAGAGAGAGAGAGAGAGAGAGAGAGAGAGAGAGAGAGAGAGAGAGAGAGAGAGAGAGAGAGAGAGAGAGAGAGAGAGAGTGGGAAGAGGAGTCTTAATAGAACATCATTTGATGCAGTTTAGAGAGGCACCCTTTTTTCTTTCCCCCAGATCAATATACCGGTAAATCAAAAAAATAAATAAATATGGTGGCGCTATAGCAACTGTCCAAAATGCAAACTTTGAACAAACATATCTCATAACTGCTATCACTTACAGTGATGATATGTTAACACATGGATATCCTCATGGTGAACAAATATGCCTCAAGAACCTATGACTTTATTTGGATGGATTTACGACTATCTCGAACTTTGTTAAAAACCTTAAATTCCTTAAGGATCCTAGTTTTTTTTTACTTAGACAAAAATCCTTTAGCACCTATCATCTATGGACCAATGTCTTCAATCTGACATTAATCAGAGTCTGTAGAACAAAAACTAAAGCGCCCAGGAGCCATTGACTTCTACAAAGAGTGTGGTTGAAACACATGAAGACTAAAATGCTTATATCAACATCAAAATGGACTCCTATGATCTTGAGTCCTATACAAAAGTTGTTCAAAAATCAAATTCTGAACAAGATAGACTCAACATATTTCCAATTAGGCTGTGGCATCAAAATGGGCGTGGCCTGTGACCCCTGATTTGCATAACAGGAAGTAAAAATCCCATTCATTTTCTCCATAGCGGATTTTGAGCATGGACCTATTATAAGACAATATTAGCCCTAATTTCATCACCATCCAAGGGAGACATATAAGACTTGATATAAGGCCCTGGGGAGGCTTTAATTAGGATGCACAAAGTGCGAAGGCAACCTATTGTAATTGTTAGTTATATTATTTATTTTTTTATGTGACTAAAATCACCACACTTCCTAGAAGGAATTTTTGATTTGAGCGGGACCAACAAAACAACATGACCGCCAGAGGCTCAAAACCGTCCAAAATTAACTTAATGCCAAAAGGCAAGGTTAACTTAAACTAATCCTCATCAAACTTGGTGTAGTCAAAGAAACATGGGTCAAGATGAACCCCTCCAAATTGTATCCATATCAGGCTATATGGAGCGGTAAAACAATTGACTGAAAATGCAACCTCTCCAAATTTGACCAAGATCGGGCGAGCTATATCAATTAACTGAAAATGGAAAATTTGGACAGACATATTTTCTGACCCCTTTCACCTACAGTCATGAAATCCCAGACATTTGTGTTTCTTCATGCTGAGCAAATGTTCGAAGGAAACCCAGAACCTGAAACTAAATGGCGGCTGGACGTCCAAATTAGCCCAATCAATGATAGGTGACTAAAGGCGGGGTTAACTTGAGTCAATCCTCACCAAACTTGGTGTATTTAAAAAAGCATAGGTCAAGGATAACCAGACTAAAGTTAATCAAAATATGACTATAGGGGGCGCTAAAGCGATCAATTGAAAACTTGAAAGAATCATAACTCCTCATTCTGTTCACGTACAGTCATGAAATTTTGTTCGCCCATCAAAAGATCAAAGCTGAGGCTATACCAGCGTTGTCAACCGTATGCAAACAAAAACGGTCTAAATTGTCTTCGTCAGGGTCTTAATGGTCTGTCAGGGTCTTAATGGTCTGACAAGGTCTTCATGGTCTGCGTCAGGGACTCAATGGTTTGTCTGGGTCTTAATGAGGGTCTTATTGGTCAGCTTTAGGCTTGGAACCCGTAAAATGCTGCTTGCATTTTTAATTATTATTATTATTGTTATTATTATTTTCTATTGACAGGTTTAATGAACAGGGTTGATAGGGTGAAATAGGACTAAAAGTAAATTATAAGCAACGTTCTGTTTTTCATTTTCATCATTTGGCAGCTGATCTGTTGAATAATGAATCCTATTGAAATTATATTTGTCAAATCAGGCAGGTCAAACATTTGCTGCCACAGTTGGATTTTGTGGCTAAGATACTAAATTATACTAACATTTGGCTGGTGCTGTGCCAAAACAAACATGACTACCCTGTCTCTTGACTGGAATCGTCACACTTCAACAGTAAGAGAGGGAGAGAGGGAGAGAGGGAGAGAGAGAGAGAGAGAGAGAGAGAGAGAGAGAGAGAGAGAGAGAGAGAGAGACACACACACACACACACAGATGAATAAAAATACTTGAGAAAGAGGCATTTCCCAAGGCAGTGTATCGGTAAACAAATAGATCCAGGTTCGCATGTGTGGGTCTCTTATAAAGAAGAAACGCATCCAAAAGAATGCCTCAAACGCCCAATATACCGGCATCTGCTCCAAGCGTCTTCAACGCTAGGAGAGCAAACATTGAAACCATCATACGTTTCACACAGACAAAACCGTCACCTTGCTGCTCATAATATATTCTATTCAAATCCATCAATCCTGAGGTGCTTCATTAATCACCGATGGCGGTGGCAGGCCTGTGTGCGGTGACAGCAGCAGTCTCACCTGTTGATGCAAGACTTTGAGCAGACCAGGGGTCAGCCCACTGTCTGTCCTCTGTGTTGCAGTATACATCTCCACTCGCTCCTTGATAGGAAAGGGCTCTCCTTTAGATAACGCAGAGAAATACCTGGTGGAGTAGGAGATATAGAAATAAACCATCCAATTATTATTGAACGTTTCCCCTTGTTCCGATCGCCAGTTATTTCGCCCTTGTTGGGGAGCAGGGCAAACTAATTAAGCGGTCTCTGGAGCGTGCGACAGTCGCCGAGGTGGCCATGTTGTTTTAATGAGTTGCCTATTCCTAACCTGATTTAGTCTTGAGAGATGGTATGTGATAACACACTTGTTGATGTCATCCAAGTGCTGGCGTTTCCTAATTACTGAATGTCTTGCCAAAGAGGCATTATGGTTGGATCCATCATGTTATTCATTTTGCGGGCCTAGCCCAACTTTTTTCTTTTTATCTTTTAGAAAAGTGATTTGTGGGACTGCAGCCTATCAATGCATTTATAATGGCCAATAAATCCCCAAATGACACACATATGCATTACTTGAATTGAAACACGATAGCCTAATATATTAAGCGATTTATCTCACGCTGCAGACCACTGCAGCACATCCTTGGGCTGGGTCCTGATGGCTGCCTTGGTGTACTGTTTCAGGATGTCGGGCAGTTCAGTGGGAATTGCGATCTGCTGGCTGCAGTACATGGTATCTGGAGGAGGCATGGCTGCAGAAACACCAATTCATACAGAAATAATCTGTAAGAGAAATAAGAAGCAAACCCTGATCAAAAAACTACATAATTAACAAGTTTATGTAATGTTCTTCCAACTTTCTATTGTAACCCATTCGTGTGTGCCACCCCAGCCCCTGTAATTTTGTTAAAGTAGAGAGTAGGAAGGTTTGTTTTCATTAATTTCTGGTGACCTCTACTCTTACGAAGACTGGTTTTCTTACGTTAAGTTTGATATATTTTAAATACTGTGTACCACGTTAAACAGACAACTTTTGTCACTCACCTGTTGTACTGGTTTATGATTACGTCCCTTATTTATTCTATACAGTCACTAGGGTCGTAATATAAATTCAATAAATATATAAAAGGTAAATATGTAATACGAGTACTGCACGTCCTCCTGTAGAATCCAGATATTTACCTTTAAAATAATTTAAAGATCGGGTCGCAGATGCTAGTAAGCCCACGAAGAATTATTGCATTAATATAATGTAGTTAGAAGCAAATGAGCAGAACTTTAAGACGGGCTCAAGCTAAAATTTGCTTATATCTCACACACGCACACACACTAGCTAGGCGAAACAGGTCCTGCTATCAAAGTGCTTTACTCCTAACCCTTACTTTCATCTTGCAGGGCAGCGGTAAAGCGCCCAGAACCTTGTACGACGGTTTATCATTACGTCACCTGACCTGTGAATGTTGAATAACGACGGAGTCATCGACTTCGACACCCAACGGATCCACGGAGCAGAGGACCTTATCCCTATGGCAACAAGGTGTTTATCAATAAAGCACCGTCGCGTAGCAACCCAGGCGAACGAGGCGGTGTCACGGCAGCCGAGTAGAGTCGACAACCATCATACACGATGGCGAGGCGAATAAAGTTTAAGGTTTAGAAGGCAGACATCTCAAGTACTTTATTTATAAAGAGAAGTTGTTGAAAATACAGGTTGACACCAACAGAAAAATGGGGGGAAAAATATCACAAGTCCAAGTATTTGGTAGCAGACAGATGTTTGAATAGAGAAAAAAAAAAATAAAAATGTCAGACTCATCAGGACAAAATAAGACGTCAAACGATAGACAGACTATATTTCATACTAGTACATGACAGCAGGCACATTCACAAAGTCACTGCCAGCACATTCTCTAGCAAGTGCAAACAAAATATTCCTTCCAATTCGGTTTGCCCCGCGTTGGTAGACATTTCAACAGTCACAGAAAGTGTGTTTGGAACACAATCTTACAAAACTGGCTGGACGCTATAGAGACGACAACATAGGGTTGTCTGGACTTCAGGGACTACTCCCCCCCATGTGCTGGTTACCCTCCTAACAAAATTAAGGTTTTCTCCAGTGGATACAAAAATAAAACTGTGCTTATCCCCCCCGCCCCAAAAAAGACCCTTCCTGGGGTACCGTCTCCTGTCCCTACAAAAGTCTTGAATCAGATTACATTTTGAGATGGAAACGCCCCAACCGTTCTGTCAGGTTGAAACCACACACATTCATTCCCTTGTATCCGCTTTAAGTAACATAATTGGTGGTTCCTTGCTTGAAATTTATTACAATTGTTTAATGGTAAGGAGTCTTATCTGAATTATGCAAATGACCCAGGATGAAAATGTTCCCTGGCGATTTTCTTGAATACTTGACGCATCACCTGTATTTATTAAGTTCAGCATTACTAAAAGCACTGCGGTGCTTAAAAGCAAAGGTACTCGAGCAGCAATACCGAGCCGATGCCAATGGACGAAGTCATGCTTTCAATGCAACGCAAGCAGCTAAACGCTACCTTCCCATCAGACCGAATGACGTATCCCCCTGTGTAGTCGATGGTGACACTTTCCCGTAAAAGGTAAACAATGACCACACTACACCGTCTCTCAAAAGTGGACGATATACGTCCGTAGGTCTAAACAGCAGATACATTCCGTCAGTGAAGCCACAACTGCTAGCACTGAACACCCCACAAAACTCACTTGTACTATACATCTTAGGAACTTCCAAAGAAAAACATTTAAAACCAATACAGGAAACCATATATAAAGACGAGCTACACTGGCAACTACAATTCAATTGTGGGAGATGAAAATAGTTTGATAAAACTAAGCAAAAACATGTTCAAAATGCTGTCGCTTTTGTGCTCTAACCTCAGATCCAGATGCTGTTAATGTTAGCAGATGGGAGACGCAACAATCTCCGAGGGCCAATTTGCCTAACCACAACTTAAGGTATGTAACTCTCAATGTGTTTTTATGTTCTCGATGTTTTTCTCGTTCTCTCAGTGGTCGACGCTGACGTTTCTATCTCTTGCCCCTCTTATTGCCTACGGGGGGCTTCTTGAGCTGGAGGGCGCCCGGCGTACCGAAGCCCACCGCAGGGGGGTTGGAGACGCCGAACGTCAGCCCGGCCGAGGCGTTGAGGCCCGGGCTGCTGAAGTTGAAGCCCGAGGTGTTGCTGCTACCGAAGCCTGGATGGGACGGAGAGAGGCAGAGAGGGAGAGACGGACACAGGGAGATAAGGTTCAGAATGTATGCAGAAAATAATACCCCACTTATAACCGATAACATCCATCTAAATAAGGACCAGAGCGAGAGCTAGAGAGAAGAGATCATTACTTTCCATGATAGGTTAATCGATCTTTTAAACTGTCCTTACTGTAAAATAACATGTTATTTACCATTTAGAAGACAATTCTATCCAAGGTGACTTGGAGCACAGTCAGTTACATATGGATTGTGGAGGGATTAAGCAGCAGGTAGAGGTGACGCATGCTACTCAAGGACGCCTACCGGTACACTGTGGACATGGGGCATCGAACCCAGTTACTTTCGGCTGGGAGTCGAACACCCCAGGAGCCACTCCACTACCCGGGCCCAAAACGAGACAGAGGTTATGTTTTCCTGCTGGTTTGACACAGGTATGCGTGTGTGTGAGTCTCCCGAGGCGCGCACCGAGTTAAGTGCATGTACCTGCACTCAGACTGCCTCCTGTGGGCTTACTGGTGGAGAAGCCGAAAGTGGAGCCCCCCGTTCCCACCCCGCCAAACCCCGGACCCCCACCATAACCTGTGGTGGAGAGAGACAGGGAGGTTAACTCTGGTGTTGGCACGCACACACACACACACACACACAAAGCAAAAGATGAGTCCCAGAAAGTAGCGGCAGAGCTTCTATAAGAGGCACACAATCACACATGAACAAAAGCTATTTTCACACAGCATTATGCGCAGGCCAAGACTGCCATTAGAATTAACAAGGCGGAACACAGTGAGTCAAAGGATGGATTGCACTGCACCGCCATTGCATAGCAATGTCAAAATAAAACCGAATGCATGGGAAAGCAGATCGAATGGGACGCTGAATCGCATCCAGACTGCTCACAAAAACCACATTTTCATGGCGAGTCATGAGTCCCATGGCCACCCTAGACTCGGCATGTCACAACTTTAACCGGTGGTTTGGCTGCATATCGTCGTGGTGAGGAGGAAACTACAATGGCCTTGAGATGTAGCCACGGCACGATGTTTTACGCAGTCAAACTGACAGCAACGTCGCTTGTTCTCGTGCATTCGTCTACTACACTACTACTTGCTGCTCTTGGATCTAGTCGTCCTACTGCGTTAAGGCAGAACTTCTAATGGAAGATGGCACTGAGCCTGGTTCGGAAACCCAAAGTGAGTTACGGAGACACTCTACCTAAGGGAGGGTGATTTGCACAGTAAAATAAGTAGTTGAAGATTCAGAAGGGATTTTGATTAAATGTATTCTTTCAGTGGCTCGTCTGCAAGGTATTGGTTTAGACCTCTGTTGACTCCTTTTTACAGCGAGGGTTGATGCTGGCAAAGTTTGACTTCACCAATTACGTGCTGTAAGATCCGTTTCCAGCAACATGATTGTTTGAAACATATGAAGTGAAAGAAAGCAAAACACCCGTTCACTAAGGACTGTGCTCGTCTGCCTTCAGACTTTAAATAATTCATCAACAGTCTGATCTTTGTGAGCAACTTGCCTGAGCAAGGCTGGGCAGAGAAGTTCAAGAATTTCAGGGACAAAAGTCGCAATGATTCAAACGGTTTCCCCAGAGTCATCACTTGTTAGTAAAAAATATTTCACTTAAACGGATTTGGCCAGTTTGCGAAGACAATAGAATAATAATTTAATAGATAATTGTTGACATTGCCTGCGTTGAGATGCAAATCAGCCATGATTTTGTTCAACTCGCTCCAACAAATTCGATGATCCTTTGACATCCATTCTATTCCAATGTGTTAAGTAGCTCCCATAGCTGTACCTTTGTTTTGTCCAACAAAGTAAGTGCAACAACAGTTTTTTCTCCAGTAGTGCCAACAAATTAACAAACCTGCTCGTCAAATTTGCGAGAAGGTGAGTCGAACGAAATCCTGACTTATTTACGTTGACTGGGAATTTCAATAATCAACCATTCCATCAAGGGACTTTTTTTTTTTAATTTCTTTCATCAATTTGATCCACTCACAAATTAAAAAGTGATGGCTGCGTCAAAAACTTTGAATATACAATACAAAGCTTCTAATAGTGAAACTATTGAAATAAATTGCTTAAGAAGGAGGAAACACAAAGGGAAACAAGTCTATGATGTAGCATGATGAAAAAGATGAACAGAGGCAGTACCTCCAAGGCTGGAAGAGCCCAGGTTAGTACCGACTCCCGAGGCAAAGGGGTTCCCGAACCCTGCACCCAAGGGTGCCTGGGACCCTGAGTCAGAGGGAGAAAGAGAGAGAGAGGAGAGAGAGAGAGAGCATACGCTTAACTCCTCCAAAGTTCAAGTTTGACTTTGAAATAACTGGAGCAAAAACTAGACACTACGTTATGTAAAGCAGGCGAAGGACTTGTAACTTTAATCAATAATGAAAAGCTTATCTTTGTGCAGGGTTGCATTCTCTGTGTAATACCGTACTTCACTTGCTGAGGTGCTAAACCAAATGAGCCAGTCAGAGCCACGATGGCACCTTATAAATGATGTGGATGTCAAAACTGATGGCAGAATAGACTGATAATTAGGGACAAAGCAATTGTTAGTACAGTCCACTAAACTATCTCCATTGATCTTACCCTCAACCAAGTTTGATTAATCGAATGACTAACATGCATTATCAACAAGATTGATTCAATTGTCAGCCAACATTAGCAGTCATCATTTGTCATGAATCGTATTGGAAACTTCACTACTATATGAGGGACTATGGGTGTAAAACAGCCATTTGCTCAAACCTAGGACATAACATCTCTCCTTGTTTTACATAAGGTTAATGTAATTTATACACTATCCCTTTCCCTGTTTAACAAAGATATTTGATTTAAGCCCAGAAATATTAATCCCTAAACACTTAAGCATTAATGACATGACAAGGTTGAGATGGCTTGGCACCTGGGCCAGACTGCCTCTCTGAACTGTTTATACTTGACCCCTTCTGTGACAGGGGTAAGGCATTGTAGGTGAGGTCAGAGTTTTGGGTTTGAGTTTTGTCTTAGATGTCCAAATGGGCCAAATTAATCTTGTGTGGAGCGATCACCAAAACGACAGAAGCTTCCAAGGAGAAGGTATTCTATCAAACTTGACACAAGATTATGGTCACATTAATAATAATTACCGGTAACTAAAAGTTGGTACAAAAATAAGCGCACATAATATTTAAATGTTGAGCTCCTTTTATGTGGCTTTTTTTTTTTTTCTCAAGGGGAAATGCTTCTGCACTGTTAAGGGGTGAAGATGACCCTTACATTGATTAAATTGATTATCAGCAATCAATTGTCTGAAAGGCAACATTTTAGGCCCAAGTCGTGTGCACTTGGCATAGGATGTCAATTTTTTGTTGCTAGTTCTTTCACTCAGAAACCTGTCTTGTTTCCTTTTAGCCACACACCCAATTTTGACATGATTTCCAATCAGTCTACATGTTGAAAAGCTCAAGTCAAAAAAGAAACAAGGACAAAAAGGTTTCTTCATTTAAAAACGGATTTATTGTCAGTTATAATATGCAATGCCATTTACATAATAAAAACAAAGTTTTTGTTTTTTTTAACAGAACTGATTGTTAATTCCTAGTCACTATTGCATTTGACACGTTTTTCAAAAACCTCCAAGATTGAGAGTGAATGAACTAGCGTATGCCAAAAAAATGCATCACATGAACCAGTAATTGAAAAAAGCATAAGAAGGCACACCATAATCATATATTAAACATACTGTATTGACAGGCATAGGTTATATAGGAATAAACACACGCATCTTTAAAAACAAAAGCATTCAAGATTTAGATAAAAAAAGGATATAAGTAGCATCTGTGATTCCCTGTCAAGTGTACATGACTACATGAAAATGGGAGAGAGAGGAAGGAAGTGTGGGAGGGTGGGGGGCGGGGTCCATTTAATTATTACAATTGGAGTGATAAACTAATGAACTCTGTCATTGCATGCTCTCCATCAACTCCTGCCCCCAGTTTACGTATTGCAAACAATCAGTTAGACCCGGGAACTCAAGTTGCTGTCTGGGATTCAAATATTTGTATACATACGACAAAACAGTCATTCAAAACGGTGCAAACCGGCCGATAGCTCTACTTACAACCTGGTCTGAAATATCAGAATTTTGAGTTTATCATTTGTTTAGGTAAGGATTGGGAATACCATATAAAATGAGCAAAGGTGGATATTATATAAATAACATTTTCAGGAACACTTCTTAACTAAGTGCCAGTAGAATCTCCTCCACAAAATAGCGTCACAGCATTTCAAGAGAGAACCCATCCTACATTCCTACAAGAAAACGACCACAAGTGATCACCCAAGGTTTGTGGTTTGACTTTTCCAAACCGGGCCACTTCAGTAGTATCGACCGACAAAGCATGTTACAAAACCCTAAAAAGGTGCACAAACTGTGTGATTTCTTAAATAATACTATGGCCTGGACAGCCAGGTACAATGTGATGGTCAAAAAAATGATTAACTAGAAAAGGTCCAAAATGGGATCAAGCATCACTGAGGTGATTTGGCCTATTACATTTAAAAGTGACCGAAAGAACAGCGATACAATTCTGTTTGGCTTGAGGGTCTGAGTTATAAAACTACCATCATATAGGATTGGGAGTAAGAATTGTTTCACACACACACGCACTAATTCCAAACCAGCAGAAAATGGCTACCTGACATGGAGCAGCAACCGTACTAAATATATATTCCTAACTACAGAGTTCCACAAATCAAACCAGAACAATCAACTTGTCTTGCTTGCCAAACGAATGACAGTGACATAACCTGCATTTAGGATACAATATGCAAGACACGGTGTAGCACCTTGTGCTCAAGCCTTGAAAAAAGCCTTAAAAACACTGCATTGTCTTTGTTGAGGAGGATGAGATAGAACAGTAATACTTAGATTTAGTTTGGCAGCAAATCCTCTCATTTGTCTTCAAGAAGCATTAAATAAGATGGGCCAACTCAGTCCCTCTCTGGAATAAGTTAAAAGTTGGTGCATTCACGTGATCATCCATTCATTAAAATTCTATCTGAATGGATGAAAACTAAAACCAAATGGTGTTCAATCTAGTCCAACTTGGACTTGGTCCAACTAGCATTTGAAATTGTAGCCCTTAAAGAACAAAAATATAATACTATTGAAACAGTTAGGCACACAACATTTTACAGTTAGTAAATGTCTTGCTCTTGGTTCAGTTTGCTAGCTCAGTCCGTCTCCAGCATCAAACACACACCAGCACACTGCTGAAGCTTAGGTTCCACTTTAGGTAAAGAAAAGTCCCAGACTGGATGGTACTTAAAACACGTTTACATGAAAGTGATACTTTCATGTTGACATTTTGAATGCGTCACTTGGGAAAAACCCCTTGATCTTGGGGAACCACGCGACTAGACTAAGCCGACGTATGCTATAACCTGAAATGCGTTCGCACCTTTTTCCCCACCTTTTTCCCCAGGCACTAATTTCTCAAACTGCCTTCTACACACGCACACAATAACGCCACTTCAACCAAAGTGTTAGTGTGTCAACCCCAAGGTTGCAAACAAATACTAGACCATTTACCATTCTTGGCATGTACAGACAGATGTGCAATGGTACTAGTGTGTATGAGGGTTGAGCGATTTTCTGATAGAACAGTATGTCAAGGTCGTACAAAATGATGACGTGTCCGAATCAATTACGCCTTGTTAAAAGCACCACTCAAATTATTTTTCTGACTTATTCAAGTTTCCCTAACTGCTACTGTTCTTGGGTAGTGCTCACTGTCTGCTGCCGTCATTTGAGGTTTGAGAATTTGATCTGACGTCGGCCTAGTGAAATGAGCCTGATCACAAGGTACAAGCCTATGATACTGATGGTACTAAAATGGCAGCTAGCACCATCACCGCGAAAGGAGCTAGCAGAGGAACAAAAACAAATAACATAATGCTCTGACACACAACATGCATGTTGTGCTTATTGGAAAGCAAAAGGCAGAATTAATGAATGATAATTTGCATATCTTTTATTTAATTCTCAATTGAATGCCAGCTAAAATTCCCTGTTCTTTCTTCTACCCAAGATTAGCCCTACTTTCATGATTTTATGGTTGATATTTGCGCAGCTTTCATTTTTTTGCCTTTATACATATTGATGAAAGATAAAGGGCTGATGGATTTCTTTCTCAATCCACAGCCGTATATGGCAGGTACGATGAGATCATATTAGTAAGGCAACATTATATCCTATACTTAATCAGCATACATACTGAATATGGAGAAAAAAAACATGAAAATTGCTATTGCTCTCCTCCAGTTTGTTTGCCAAGTTGCTCCATCTTCCGGTTAAACTGCTTGCCGAAATCACCCAATTTGAGGCAACGAGATATAACGCAGATTTAATAATTCCTTTCGGCTTATGGCCTACTCAAAGTTATGAATAGCAAGCTTATGAAAGTCATAATTCATCGCTAGTATAATAAAGTAACATGCCTAGCGGCCTATTACTGTATTTGTTAATGGTTTTATTATGTATGAAAGAAAAATGGGGAAATAAGTGAGTTGCAGACGATGGCTTTCACCCTGTGGCAGAATAGAGCATAGCAGCTGATGGCACATTGGAAATGTGTTCTCGCATAATTGTGAATAACGAGTTGCGGTTGATCCGTAACACTCAATGCTAAATGGTAAAAAAATAACAAGTAAATCGCCCAACCCTAGTGTGAATGTTATCAATCAAAGAAGGAAATAATTCAAGCCCTGCACATTGCGTTGCTGACGGTTTTGTGTATCACAGATCTTGTAACAGTCTCAGCATCCATAGCATTTCTGGTGTTAAAATGAGTTAAAGTGACCGGTTATAGTTAGATAAATACACACATAAAAGTGAATTATCTTTCTGGTATATTACCATGAAAAATGTTCTAAACCCTGTTGCCCAAAATAGAATGGACATATTGCTTTAAATATTCATAGTGAAGTAGCTGAAACACTGCGTTGTTGTGACTGGACATATGTTTACAAATCAAATGACTTGAAGTGCCATAAAAAAAAAAAGGCAACATGTTTTTTGTTCAGCTTTTCTTCTTAAAATGGTTCAACAGCTGTGGTTCTAAATGTATGCTCAACCTGAAAGCGTACACAAAATAACTTCAGACTTGCTTGAACAAGAGAACTGTGCGACAATATACTACTCAAACCCACAAATAAATATTTAAAAAAAAATCAAACACTGAATGCCAGTCTCATTGAATACTGACATGGATGATGTACTTGGATGAGTCTACAGTTAGTGCCAACATTAGTGTTTGGGTACAGCATTGTAGTGCCGATTCGGTGAATACTGATTCAGAGTATGAATGAGCAGCATGTAGGATAACAGCTTTAGGTTAAGATTTAATCTCTGCCACATGCTTTAGGCTACACATATGTACCGAGGACATGATGACATATTTAAACAGCGGAGGATGCAAGGCATTTGTAGGTTTCACGTTAAATTGTGGCTAACATTTTTCGCATTTTGGCACAAATTTATACTAAGTTGTTTCTTCAACAAGAAATGTAAAGCGCAAATTTACGCATAGCTCTGGATAGAAATCAAGTCATGGGCCAATGAAAGCAGTATCCAGAAATAAAGGCAAATGTCGATGTTCTGAGAGCCAATATCCGCGGTGGATAATACTCTTAGTTCGTGGCTTGAAGCCGAAAAACAAAACCACGCAGTGAAAGTCCAATGTCACTAGTACCTGACAAGACACAGCATCCCTACTCAAGAGGGTGCCCTTTTTTTGTTGGGTAACAGTAAGAGCTACATTATTTACACTTCACATACACCAGTTTAACTTTAGGGCAAACGTACCGGGAACCTCCCCCTCCCAACATACACACACACACACAACCCTGTTTATCTATATTGAACAGCAAAATGCCAACACGTGTATCCATGCCAATTGTAATGACCTTCACTCATTTTACTCAACTGTTTAGATACAATATCAGTCATTGACTACTTAAGACCCTCCCTTAATTAAGTTACAAGTCACCAATCAAGCAAAGTCAGATGGAGAAATTTAGTACTTAAAAAGGAACCAGTGACTTGCCTGCTTTCTGTTTGCTATTGTCATCATCCATCGCTAGTAGACCTTCTGTTGGAGGAGTGCCTTGCACTCACTTAACACACTACAAGTTGCATTGCCTTCATATGTCCACCAGAGGGCCATTTCCTATCAAGTACATCTGGTGTTCCCACCACACTAGGGTTTTGTGAGGTCAGAGACAAAGCAGCAAAGAAATTAGTCCTGTCGGGACTTTGGCACCACATTTATTATCACAATCGGCTTCTTCGTCTCTGCATCCAAGACCGACCGAATACTACACTTCTCACACACACACGCACACACACACTGTTGTGGAACTATATATTTTTATTAACTTTTGTCTAATCTATGCTCTTCCACTCATAAGTCTAGTCCCATATTCCATGCCCACCCCGCCCTCAACTCCAGCTAGACTCCATTCACTACAAGTGTATGAAGGGAAGGGAGAGTTGGGGAGGGACAGGGGAAAGGAGGGGGAGAGGGAGAGAGAGAGAGAGAGAGAGAGTGAGAGGGGGTTTCAGTTCAGAAGTGTCAGACGGTTCTAGAACTTGAAGGCGGTCAGACCTGGAGCAGGCTGTTGCTGTTGCGTGAGCGTGGCTGCCATGGCAACCGCCGCGGCGTTGGGCACGCTGGAGAAGGGGGCGGGACCGGTGGTGAGGCGCGGCGTGCTCTGCCATTTCCTGTTGGAGGCCCGCTTGGACTCAAACACGTCGGTGGAGTCCTCCAGGAAGGCCCGTCGGTACGACAGATACTGGTGCTTCAGGATCTGTGGGCAGAACAAAGAGCGCGGAGCGAGACAGGATCATGAGGGCACGGTGGGGTTAAACTCAGGAGGTTTACATGCTGTGGTTGGGCAAGGAATCTTGCACAAGTACTATGCCGTTTCCAGGTAGGCTGCATCCCCCACAACCTGCCCTCCATTGTGTGTGATTCAATGTGCAGGGCTACCCACAGCTGCCTGAAGGTGAGGCACGGCCCGCTGCTAAACATCGTAGTCTCTACAAACAAACTTTTCACGACAATGTGCGCATCCTTTCAGGTCAGCATATGCATTAAAATCAGAAAATTGTATTTTATTATCCTTATATAATACAGGGTAATATAAATGATACACCGTAACGTATAGCTAAGTTCAACCCCAGGTGCCTGAAACACTTCTTTTTTTTTTTTTTTTTTAGTCGTTTACTACTTCTGCTCCCTTTCCAACACTCATAACTTTCCTACAAAATCTTCTATAGCCCGTTTGATTTGGTAGTAAAGCAAGCACATGATTATATTGCTTTGACTTCACGTCTGTCTTTTGAGTCAACTCAGAACGATGATTTGATTTTTCAAAACGATGGGTAGGCTTAAGTCCAATATGGCATTGCTCTTTCCCCCCTCCACTAAACTCGAAGGTTAATCATTTGTTTTGTGTGAACAAGCCTTGCTGGAGGGGGGGGGGAGAAATCCAGGAAATGTATAGCAACGGCTAGGCAACCAATCAATGAACTCATGCTCATTCCCAGTACATGCATGTCTAAAGGAGGAAGAGGAAAACTCACCTTTACGTTCTCGTGGACAGACTGCAACTGTGCGGCCTGTGCCACAAAGGTTTGGTATAACTTCTGCATGGCCATGGACAGGTCTGTTATAACAAACACACAAAAAGAGGATCATGTTATCTAAACACTAATGGTTCCAGCAGTCCAACTAGACCCTGGGATGGAAGTTGCTGGAGCTGCCAAACCGGGCTTGAATAGCAGAAATGACTTGATCTACCAGGCTAAAGAGGGCCTATACAAAGATAATAGAATTGTAATAAACAAGTGGTTTGGGGTTAACACAAGCAAGATATCAACGTAATTCAGCCTTGAACTGAGCATGGTGGGACGGTCAGCGGCCTACCCTGAGGGGTGATGTGTGAGCCGCTGCCCTGCGTGGTAAGGTGGTTCTCCAACTCCTCGATCTGCCGCCTGTATTGCTGGAGCTGCACCTCAAACTGCTCCACCAGGCAGCGGAAATAGCTAGAAAAAGGAGAGACGACTGGTTGGTCTCAAATACAAACTCCTTACCACGCTCGTTCAGGAAGATCAAGGACAGAAGGACAAGGGTGATGAGATCAAGTGTAGGCAGGCATTGCATAAAAAGGTTCGAAGGGGCATGTTTGCGTAACATAAAGACAAGCTAAGAGGACTTATGATACATTATATGGACTTATGGTTCCGAGGCAGACAGAAGGGCAGAGGGAACTTCCGTTGAGTAGCCAGTTTAAAATAAGCCATTCATCATAGGGCCAAGGTGATGGTCGCCTTGAACCTGATCCAACATGGAACAGTGAACGCATGGAAGCCTAAACGGTTTCCAACCGTTATCGTTGTTTCTGGACTACTGCCCGGTAGCGGACTTACTCTGCGGGAGCAGTGTTCTCGTGTTGCAACCCGGGGGGGATCTTCTGGGTGCGCAGCGCTATGTCAGCGTTTTTCAGCTCCTGCGAGCCGGAAAGGGACAGAGTTAATGATCTGAGCAAACCGCTGTTGGCTCAATTCACAAAAAAAGGGGTGAACTGCAGTAAAACATTCTTAACCAAACAGAATCCATCCCAAACCTATTCCAACCTGAACAATTATACGACTCAAGTTTTCGGACCACCAGGTTAAGGCCAGGGTTAGTGACATGGACACGTATTGCTTACCTGACTAACCCTTACTTTAAAGCTCCTACTTTAAATTGAGGTTAAATACATCATTTCGTTAGCTCCTCGTTATCCGATGCTCCATACTGGTTCTGCTTACCTGTGCGGTCTCCATCTTCAGCTTCTCTATGGCCAGGGCCTGCCGCTGCAGGCCGCTGGCGCTGACCGAGAGCAGCTGCTTGAGGCTCTTGATGTCCTCCTGCACTTTGCCCATGGACTTGGAGGACATCCGGCTGATGTCCTCCTGAACCTGCTTCTGCTCCTTCACAAACTTTCTGCCAGGGGAAGGGGGATGGCTATGGGTCGGTTCGGTTTTTTAAACAATATCATTGCATAACGTTTGTTTTCAGGTGACAATTGCATTATTTTACAATAACCATTTATCACTTAAACTCACTGGAAATTCTCCACATCCTGACAGATGATTGGAGGCAGGTTCTCATCTTTCAATGCTTTACTGTCCCTTTGAGAAACAAAGCAATGCAAGCAAAATACACAGTTAAAAAGAGGTCAACCAAAATACTGCGGACCAATTGGTAAACTTTCAGTTTACCCCAAAAACAATGAAACGTTTAAAGAGCACAAATTCCAGGACTTACTGAGGATTGGCGCCCGATGACTTGTCGTTCTTCTTCTCCGAGGACGTGCTGAAGTCCACCCCACCCAGTCCCATGCTGGGAGCGGGAGCGGCGGCTTGGGGGGCTACCAGAGAACCCAGGGTCAGGGCCGCTCCTCCCAGTGTGGTCTGGCCCATACCTGCAACAGAAGGCACACGCTCAGAGGTCACCCAGGAGGAGGCCATATTCAGACACCCACGCAGAGGAACAGATTTCTACTTCATTCATTCATCATTTGTATTTTAACTGTAAATCTTCATAGATTTATAGGATTCAATTGTACAGTTATAACTTTTATTAAAGCATGAATCTTTAATTTCAGCTTGATTCACCCAAATAAATTCAGCCGTACATATATTACCAGACCAAAGTGGAGAAGCATAACGTCAACAGTGGACGCCAAACCCCATCAGTGACAGACATAGCCAATTCGATACAGCCACAAAATAATCAACCATTTTTTAAAAAGGGAACCCCGTAACTTGGGGATAACAACAACAACAACAACTATAAGGCCTCGGGTTCCTCACCAGCCCCAGCGTTTGCAAAGAGACTGTTGCCCAACGAGAAGCCTGCGGGGGCCGCACTGCTGGCGGCCATGCTTCCGAGTCCCATGCCGAAGCCCGAGATGGCCGGCTGCTGCTGCTGCTGAGGGGCCATGGAGCCCAGCATGGAGCCCAGCATCAGGCCCGTGGAGGCCGGGGCTGCGGCGGCGGTGGGGGCTGTGAGCGAGAAGGGCCCGGCTGAAGCAGCGGGCTTGTTGAAGGCCAGGCTGAAGCCGGCGGTGGCGGTCGCAGCCGCAGGGGCTCCTGGGGGAGGCAGCGCGCAAACAGTTGAATAAATATATTCAGTTTGGGATGTTTAATTGCCCTTTTAAGCATGCGTGTGCACCAATGGCGTGTGAGGAGTGGCCGACACATGAATAGAGACAATCTAATTTCAGATATCGTATACATGAAAGTGTTCGGCAGGCCTGGCTACTGGATATTTTAAGCATGTCTCATATAATCTAAACGTATAGAAGAAAACACAACCTTACCTAATGTAAGCCCAACAGTGGGTGCCACAGCACCTGTAAGTTAGACAACATTTTCAGAAGATGAAATACATTGGTATAGCCTTGGAACCAGAAGAATCGGCAAGCTCATGTTTTATTTGATCTATCATACGAGTCTGGCCCGCTTCTAATTCAGAAAGACTTCCAGCAGACCTGTCCCGGGTCAGGACAGTATAAAATGGGTTAACCATTTATCTGATATTGGGTATCAGATAAATGGTAAATATCAAAAAGGGGGAGTTCCTCCGTAAAATCAATCAAAAGAAAGCTGGGAGATTTACAATTTACGACTTGCACATACCGGCGTACCACAAAAATGGATTACACCATATATATTTGTAAGTTGTCCGTTTTAGGCATAAACATTCAAATATCACATTGTAGTAACATTTTCATCAACGTACAATTCTGTGATTTACCAACACCATGTATATGAGTTAACACCAAGTCTATCGAATAATACCAACTTCTTAATTGCTTGTTGATTTGTGTGCTACCCAAAGGTTTACCTGCGGCAGGTGTGCTGAAAGAGAAGCCTCCTGTGGGTTTCTGGCCGAAGAGACTGAGGGCTGGAGTGGCTGCGGCCGCTGCCGGAGCGGCAGACGCTGCGCCCAGTGCATTACCAAAGCTAAAGCCGGCATTGGCTGCAGGTGCGGGCGCACTAAGAGTGAAGACAGAAAAACATTAGTTAGCCCCCAGGTTTTATCCAGATTATCCCATTTAAAACGGCAACCCAACCAAAAACGTCAGTATGCAGCATGTATGTATAGGATCAGAGAAGTGAAGGGCACCGACTCATGTGCTTGTTCTGCTAAAAGACAATAAACGAATAACATAAATTAAGCCATAGATGGATTATGGTCGCAAGGTTCGATAGAAAGATACCATCTTTATATGCATAGAATTCAACTTGTAATCTGGGTGAGAAATATTCACTTTGCTTAACTTTCGCTATCACATGCGATTGTTGTTATTACTAACACATTCATCCAATGTCCTCTATGTATGTACGTTTGCTCAAAACCATGAGTATACTTTCCGTACATAAAAACATATGCATACATAGCATGCAAATGTTATAAACAAGGGGTTGATTTATGCCAAAAGAAGAGTTATGACGTTAAGTATTCCCATGCAGGGCCCACTATGGTTTCTCAAGCTAAACAAAACCATTACCTGGTCGCCCCACCAAACGCAAAGCCCCCACCGGCGGCGGGCGCCCCAATAGTCGTCGATCCGAAGTTAAAGCTAGACATTTTGTTAATTGTGCCCGTGTTCAGTTTGGGCTATTGTTTGATGTTCCAAGCCAGAAGTAATGGAGAATTATTACTGATGCTAGCTAGTTAGCTAGCTAGCTAGCAACCTCCAATACGCCCGCGTTAGGGCCCGATTTCAGATATTATTCTAATCATAATAGGCAAACAAGGTACGAGCAACTTTACACTGGCACCAGTTGCACATTATTCCAACGTTACTCAGTTACATCGCTCATGAATGGTCAACGCTGTTAAAAAGTGCAGGTTCGAGGCACGCATGCTATTTTTTGACTATTCCGCGCTCTCAATCTACTTCCCGGTTGGGTTACCTGGGGGTTTCTGGGAGATTTGTCTGAAACTACATTGACAATAATGCGTAGCGTTTTTTTGTGGTACATGGCGCAATCGCTGCAGCCTGTAGGACATGGACATCCAACCATAGATATATATAGAACACTCGACTACATCATAATTTTGCATTAACTTTAGCTATTTCATTTTCGTATATATTCCTTTATATATATTTGTATGTATCTAGTATACTATTTGAAATTTGAAATAAGTTGCAAGTTATTTAAAGTGTCTGCTATCGTGGATAAATACGTTAGCTTAAGGCAGGGGCGTCCCTATGCTGTTTTATTCGGGGATAAAGCCTCGGATGTTATTTAATTAGCCCCGAATATGATCTTTGGGGGGAAAAAAAGAATCAAAATATTCATAAACATTTATAAGAAGCCTAGTCTAGATAGACATAGATAGTCCTTCTGGCAAGAGAATAAACAACAACCTGTTTACCACCTCAAGTGTATTAACCTATCCCATCCCAAGTCAGATGTGTGCGTGTGTGTGTGTGTGTGTGTGTGTGTGTGTGTGTGTGTGTGTGTGTGTGTGTGTGTGTGTGTGTGTGTGTGTGTGTGTGTGTGTGTGTGTGTGTGTGTGTGTGTGTGTGTATGTGTATATGTGTAAGGTCTGCCTCACTTGTATTCATTTGCAATAACTTGAATGGAACTTTAGACATTTGGGGATAGCTTAGCAGTCAGGTAGCTATTTAAAGCTATAATAAACCGAATATTTCGTTTATTTAGATAAAGCATTATGAAAAAGTTTGCATGCACAATAAAGCATACACATAATTTTGGCGCGCAGCATTTTCATTTTCACTCTGGGTTAAGCCCCAGGCCATGACTCTTAGCAGGAAACCGATGGATTGCTTACTCCGGGTAGGAAATGAGTCCTTAGCCCAAGTTAAGGAGTTCAAGTACCTCGGGGTCTTGTTCGCGAGTGAGGGTACTATGGAACGTGAGATTGGCCGGAGAATCGGAGCAGCGGGGGCGGTATTGCGTTCGCTTTACCGCACCGTTGTGACGAAAAGAGAGCTGAGCCGCAAGGCAAAGCTCTCGATCTACCGGTCGATCTTCGTTCCTATCCTCACCTATGGTCATGAGGGCTGGGTGATGACCGAAAGGACGAGATCGCGGGTACAAGCGGCCGAGATGAGTTTTCTCAGAAGGGTGGTTGGCGTCTCCCTTAGGGATAGGGTGAGAAGCTCAGCCATCCGTGAGGAACTCGGATTAGAGCCGCTGCTCCTTTACTTAGAAAGGAGTCAGCTGAGGTGGTTCGGGCATCTGGTAAGGATGCCCACTGGGCGCCTTCCTTGGGAGGTGTTTCAGGCACGTCCAGTGGGGAGGAGACCTCGGGGAAGACCCAGGACTAGGTGGAGAGATTATATCTCAACACTGGCCTGGGAACGCCTCGGGATCCCCCCGTCAGAGTTGGTCAATGTGGCCCGGGAAAGGGAAGTCTGGGGCCCCCTGCTTGAGCTGCTCCCCCCGCGACCCGACCCCGGATAAGCGGAAGAAAAAAATGAGATGAGTTAAGCCCCAGATGTTTATGAAACCTAGAAATCCCCACCCAAATCTATTCTCTTGAGTAGAGGCAATAAAAATGCGATATGCATGTGTAGCAATGTTGAAGCATTTCTAAACAGTGTTGAACATAGTGCTCTTGAACACAGCATGAAAATGGCCCAGTCCCCTAATCAAGCCCCTTATATAAAGCAGGTGTGATGTGCCTCAGTATGGCATTGTCTCTGCTGTGGCTGGTGACCAGCTTTAGCATAGCCCCCCTGTGACTGAGTGACTTTCATGATTACCCCCAAACCCGTGGTGGTGAGTAGTTTGTAGGCCACACCAATTGATCTACGTATGCAGCATAGTGAGCCGTACTTAATTATATTTTCCTCCATTTTGTAGCTTCACTTGCTGCTGTTTTGCCCTGTTTTGCTTTGCCTTATTGTTTTGTTTTGAGTATTTATCGAACCAACTGGGGGTTAAATGTTTGTTTTTGATTGATGTTTGAGTAGTTATTGTTTATTTAGGCTGGAGCTGGGTGCCAAACTGTAAGGAGGCTAGGCACCCCTGGTGAGGTCCCGTCACTTGCATGTGAGTTAAAGCACAGGGATATAACACGTTTTTCACCAGTTTTAGTGTGTAGTGACTGTTGATGTGAGGCACTTGTGGTGAGTGGTAGCACCCCTAGGCACTCCTCGGCGTAGTTGGCCTCTCTGCAGTTGGCCTCAGCTTTCGTCTGGTTGGTTTTGTTTAAGTTTGGGACTGCTATTTTAGATATTGTGACTTTTAGTCGTTCTATATCAATGAGTTTTAGCTGTTTGTAATAAAGATTAGGTTTATTTTGATTTCCCGTCTATCAGTTAAACGAATCTGCTTGCCCTAACAGCATTGTTAATATTATTTAACACGCGTAACATCTTTTATTATACTTTATTTCCAGGGGTGTAATTCCCCTGGTGGCGTCGGTCCTCCCTCCCCCCTAGACTTTTCCCCCTTCATCGGCCCACTCGCTACAAATGGAAGAGAGACGGAAGGAGAGGAGAAAAGGATTAGAGGGGAGAAGGAGAAGAGAGAATGAGGAGTAGTATTTAGTAGGGATGCACAGAAATTAAAATTCTTGGCCGAAACGTAACGAATATACTGAAACAGTTGGCCGAAGGCCGACACCGAATGCCGAATGTGGCTTTTAATGTTTTTCATTAATTTTGCTTTAATTTTTCACCATTGCATAAATCAAACAATTAAATGTCCTTTATAAACTTTTTTGTCTTGCTTTTCTATAAAAAAAAAAAATTACAAATTTGATACAAAATATTTATTTAATACTGAACGTTTCCTAACATTCCAGCAGACATTATAGCAAGAATTTAAGAACAATGTACCTTTTTTAATATATATTTTTAATAAAATAAATAAATGTTCGGTGTATTATGTTCAGCCTTTTTACTCCTTCGGCCGAAACCAAACATTATGTTTTGGGCCATTTTCGGCCGAACATGTTCGGTGGCCGAATATTCGGTGCATCCCTAGTATTTAGTGACCAGAACTGTGTGTGTGTGAAATCTAGTTTGTATCCATATTAAGTTAATCTTTGGCGCGGTTATTTTTATGGTGTGTGCGTATCTATATGGTGTATACCTGTGTGTGTGGTGTGTGTGTGTATATATGTGGTTTATAGCTGTCGTTTGTGTGTGCATATGATTTGTATCTGTATGTTGAGTGTGAATCTGTATCTGTGGTGTGTGCGTGCATATGGTGTGAATCTATATGGTGTGTGTGGCTGTATTTGTGTGTGTGTTGGTAGGCGATGACTCCAGTTTAACCAGTGAATGAGTTTCTCTGGTCACTTTGATGAAAGCTTCCTTCTCACACACACACATTCGCGCACACAGTAAGGTGAATTGAATGAAGACTTTTTTTCTTCATTTGAATCTAAATCAGTCAAATCAGACTCATCCCTTTAATTAAAATGAGGGAGGTCATTTAAGATCAAACACAGAGCTGAAATAGCCTCTCACTGTTACCAAGAAGACCACAGGGTGCCGAACCTGCATTGAGTTTTACTAATTAGCTCACCTGCCGCAGCTCTCCTGCCAGGTGGTTTTTTTAATTAGTTAATTGGTTGCATCTGGTGCCTTTCACTTAAAAGGGTGCGTACATTTGTTTGTGTTATGTTTTGAGGTCTCTTGTGACTTATTTAACATCTCTTCCAGTTTCACAGGTTAAAGACTTTTTGAAGTAAAGAGGAGCATCTCATCTGAACCCGATGTGAGTAGAATTGTGTGGCAAAGCACAACTGACGCGACTTGTATATTGAATATAAATCACTGATAATGTGTGAAGGTAATCGGTGATTGTGGTGGTTTAACTCTTGTTTGAAATTTGGACCATGAGTAAACTGTTCCTTCCTTCAAAGGTCTATCATGGATATTTAACTGCAGTTCTGTGAGTATCCCAACTTAACCATGAAGATGAACTGCAAACTGTAAGTCATAAGTTTCTCACTACTCTTGGGCACATTGATGTATTTGGCTTCCTGATGAGTTAACCCGTTACCTGAAGGTTGATCTCAGTAATAAGGATGTTTTATTGGTTCATGGGTTACTTAGGTGTTTGGTTTATGTTGGTTTTAATGATTTGTTAAAATGGTTACAGGCTCCAAGTTATTGTTGTAAGCTGGAGTAATGGGTTGTTTGGTTTATGTTGGTTTTAATGATTTGTTAAAATGGTTACAGGCTCCAAGTTATTGTTGTAAGCTGGAGTAATGGGTTGGGTTCTGATGTCTTCAGTCTTCTTTCCAGCTACTCTCCTGAGCTCTGCATCTTCATCACATGAGTGTTGCTTTGCTGATGAGGGTGTGGTCTGAGTGAGCAGAGGTGCATACTGGGATACAGAGCTGTCTGAAGTCTACAGGTCTGTAGACACGACCCCTCAGGGGAAACCGAGTGTTTGAGAAACTGTCGTGACGTCAGTTACATGGACTGGAATGTTCTTAAAGATGGAGACAGGGGTTCAGAAGAAGAAACACCAGGGAGAGATGAGGGGGCTCCTCATCTCAACGACTAAAACACAACTTCAGTCTGACACAGAACCATGGAACACATTCAACAGTCCCCTCCAGGCATCGTGACTCCTCAGGAACGGTTTCATTTCCAAGAAGGTCTTATTTGGGGCCATCCCCATATGGATCCTGCTCCTCAAGAGCCTCCCCCCTCCACTGGGTGCTCTTCTGAACAGATGAACTCCTTCCTGTCCTCAGGCTGACTAAAGCTGCACCGTTTGCATCTGTGAAGGCCCCTCATTCAGGAAACCACTGGACTACAAAGACATGACTTCAGAGATGTTGAATCAACCTGGGATTTTGGAGACGCCAAGCATAATCCATCACCAATGTGGGACGCCACTGAAAAATGTTGCACGTAATTTACTTCTCTGGAGACATTGGTTGTTCTGTTCTGGGTGCCCTGGCAGGAGAGCTGGGGTTGGATGATGGAACGTTATTTGGCATGAGGTTTTTACCCTGCATGATTGTTTGTGTGTTTGGGTTTGACATGAGATGGAAGATTTTTGAGCATCACTAGGGTTCTACTGTGTGTGTCTCCCACTCACACCTGGCATGGGGTTCTACGTGCCTGTCCTGGGTTCTATGTGTGTGGCTTGCTTTGACAGTGATAATGTTCATACGGGGATCTGTGTGATTTGCTTGGGATATTGGAATGGTCAACTAAATCATACCTGATGGACGGCCACACGTTTACTTAAGGGCCTCCAGTAGACATGAAGGGCCCTGAGCGATGCTCCGGAGCGAGATCCAACACACTGGGCAGGAAGGAGAGTATCCAAATCAAGGGTAAAAGGATGCAAGCGGCGTGTTCAGATCAGTGACTTCAAACTAGGACTACACCAATCAGGATCAATGGAGGATGGACACCTAAAGGAATTCCACAAGGAGAGTCTGACGTTGGAAAGGGACCGAAATGGATATTCAAGATGACCTTCAGACCTGTAATGAGACGGCTCTTCCTACCAGCCTGGATTGATGGAGAGCCCTGTGGATCTTGTCTTGCTATCAGTTGCACGTCTTCTCAGGCTGAACTGTAATTGTCTCGGACAGGACTAGCTGAACGATTGGTTCCCTTAAATCAGAACCAATCCGGGAACTCCAGCTAGTGCGCTCTTCGAGCTGAAGTTGTGCTCTTCAGCTGAGGAGGTAAGGAAACCTTCACTGGGGCTTCAAGATATATAAAGAGGAGAATGTTTCAAAGTGTTCCATGGTACTCTGATGAAGACCGTTGGTGTGTTCCACTGGCTGAGAGGAAGAACCCACACATCTTCCTCTTGGCCTTTCTCCTCTGAGAATCCTGGCGCCATCTTGAAGGATATTCCAGCTCATGTAACTGATGTCACGACAGATTCACAAACACTTGGTTTCTCCTGAGGGGCTTTTCTATAGAACTGAAGACTTCAGACGGCACTGTATCCCAGCATGCATCTCTGCTCACTCAGACCACACCCCCATGAGTAGGATGCAACACTCTAGTGATGGAGATGTAGTGTTTTTTAAAGTAACGAGGGAGCAGACTAAGGGGATTAGAACGCAATGGAATGTCTAGTCTGTAAATCTTTAAACCATGAAGATGGTTGGAAAAGTCAGGAATTGGGCTTATTTTTAATATGGGCAGTCCTTTCACTCGGATGCTCACTTCTCAATGGAAATGTACATGCGTTGGCTGGCTGGCATGATTTGCTGTTGGTGATGATGCGGTCAGGGTGACGTTGCAGGGCTATGGTCGGCTCTCTGTGAGCTCAACGTTTAGATTTTCTCTGTATGGTTTGTACCCTGAATAATCTAGATAATTGTAAAATGTAGACACTGCATTGAATGATTTTAGGTTTAAAGTTGTTGTACATGGTAGTTTGGTTCTTCGTATGGTTTTGAGTGATTATAACTTGTACACACTGGGTGCATAATAATGTAAAGTTACACTGAATAGTATTAATGACCAACAGCAACAAACAGATCTCCTCAAGGTAAGTCTGTTGGCTGTATTTTAATGAAGACCATCGCTGGACTTCAGGATCTTCCCCCGTTCAGCTCAAGGTGAGGCGCTGGTTATTTTTCTTTGGTTGGTTCCGGCTGGAATGTTCGGATTCCAGTCGGACGGTTTGTGCTTCCCGCCGTGGAAGATTCTGAGTGAGGTCACTTGATTTAGTCCCAATGGTTGGCATAGAAAGTTGTAGTCTTGACAACCATAAGAACACTGACACGAATTTCGTACAATATGTTAATTTTCGATGGTTGCGCCGTACTTTTAACCACGTTGACGGGACTCTCACTGCGTACAAAACGGCGTTCTACTTGCGGCCCAATTTTTGACATCGGTGAAGGCTGAAAATCATTTCAAGGTGGAAGACAATTTGACATTTCTTCAAAGGAACCCAGCACCTGAATATGAGTTGAGTAAATTTGATTTAATATTGATACTGCTTAGTGTTCATTGTTACTTCACTGTTACTTGCTGATATAAACCTCCTGCTGTAGCTCAAAGGTGAGGCTGAGAGGCTTGGGACCGGAGGCTTGTGGTGCCAGGATGGACCGGAGACTGAGGCTGGAGACCAGGGGCCTGCAGCACCGGACCAGAGGGTAACCATCACCAAGCTCATCTGAAACACTAAAATCCTTTTTAGGTCTGGTTTTGATCAACTTATGACTTTACATCTGTGCCAAGCTGTGATTTGAGTTAATTCATAACGGTTTTGTGTCGGAGTCATATGAGCCATTATTGTTTCTGGTGCTGCTATGACCGTAGTGGATGAATTGCTGAACGCAACAATCTGCAGACGTTGTCTAATTTAAGTGTTTAAATATGTTTTAAATTAGTCTTCCATTTTACAAGTGAACCTCAGATGCAGGAGGTGGGGTGTATTGCGCCCCAAGGTGATTAACTACTGATGCCAAGTGTGTTTGTAACCAGACCAGGAATCCATGGCTGAAGGAGCTGACGGAGGAGCCGCGCTGAAGGCCCTGCCTGGAGGAGGAGCCGTGCTGAAGGCCCTGCCTGGTGGAGGAGCTGACGGAGGCCCTGCCTGGTGGAGGATGTCTGTCGTGGGGTAGATGGAGCCTGACTCTGAAGTGACCATCACACACTCTGCCACTTCTCGTAGAATACTGCTACCACAAACCACCGGAGTTTGTACCATATATACCAGACGACTACATCTGTTTTACCACATGTTGCAGCAAGCCTTCCGCTGTCTGTTCCAACCCAGGACTCTGGTTTGGAGGAGAGCTGATGGAGGAGCTGATGGAGGAGCTGAGTCGCTGGAGGACGACTTGGAATCGACCAACAAGGATTCCTCGTAAGTTTGTATTTACTTGCATGGTTGACCTAAAGGGCAAAATAGAGCTGTTACTTTGACATGCGTTAACAAACTACCGCTGTGTTTTCTTACTAGAACCTGTTTCTGGAGCGGAGGCGAGCTGATAGGGGAGCCGTGAATCTGGAGGATGACGTCACTCTACCAACAAGGATTGTAACTTTGTATTAACCTGTATCAACAAAGTGGAAATAAAGGGCTTAAAATTAAGACAAACTACAAGTTTGTTACCAGACGTTGAGACCAGACTTGCGCTTTTTGTTTCAGACCAGGACTCTGGCTGAGGAGAGCTGATGGAGGAGCCATAAAGTAAGCAGAGTGGACTTAACGCAGGATTAGTTTGTCCAGTAGAAGTTAAGGCATACTACTGTGGTTGGTTACCAGACAAACTACAGCTGCTACTTTGTTACGCGCCATTAGAGCCCAACTACTCCTGTGTTTGTGACCTTACATTAGAGACCAACTACTCCTGTGTTTGTGACCTTACATTAGAGACAAACTACTACTGTGTTTGTGACCTTACATTAGAGACAAACTACTACTGTGTTTGTGACCTTACAATAGAGACAAATTATATTTGTAACCAGACCAGGAATCTGGAGGACTGACAGAGAAGCCGTACATCTGGAAGGCAAATCCTGAGGACGACCAGGACTCTACCATCAAGGATTCCTCTAAGTTTGCATTATCTGGATATAGTGGACTAGGTAGGGGGTTGGGGGTTCAACTCTCAAACCAATTGTGCCAGGTTCAAGTCCTCAGAATACAGTGATGCGTCCTTGAGCAAGGCGCCCTAAAGCCTGCCTGCTCCTTAATGACGTCTCTTTCGTTCAGATAATGTTGCATCTTTTGAATATTGAACCTAATCAATGTCCTTGTTTGGTCCGGGCAGACACACCTGAGCTGAACCCCACCTGATCCGGACATCCTGCTGGTCCCGTCTCCTCAGTTCATCTGAGCCTCTTCCTCCAGAAGACATGCTGAGCTCAGCGGTCTGAGGCTGATGTATCAATGTCCTCCAGTGGGAGTGATCTTCTTGACCCCACATGTAGCCGTGTGCTTCCACACGCCTTTCCCTCACGTCTGTCACTAACCTCATTACTTCACTACTCTCTACTCCTTCCCCTTCTTCTTCCTTCTCCGTGGTTCGAACCTTTACTCTGAAGGAGTGTCTCCTTGAACCTTTACACTGAAGGAGCGTCTTCCTCTCCTCAGAGGGTTCAGCGTTAGGGTTGAGAGTCAGGGTTTAGAGTCAGGGACAGAGCTGGTCAGGGAATGCTGGTTTTACATAAACCTTTTCACTTGCTTTCTGAATGGTGGTGTCATTTTGATGAGATTCATTTGGGAAAATGTTTTCCTCTGCTTGCCTTTACAAAAATATGTATTAAACTTCTGTGTTTGTAACCAGACCAGGTATCCATGGCTGAAGGAGCTGATGGTGGAGCCGTGCTGAAAGAGCTGATGGCGGAGCCATGCTGAAGGCCCTGCCTGGGGGAGGAGCCGTGATGGAGGCCCTGCCTGGTGGAGGAGCTGATGGAGGCCCTGCCTGGTGGAGGATGTCTGTCATGGGGTAGATGGAGCCTGACTCTGAAGTGACCATCACACTCACTGCCACTTCTCGTAGAATACTGCTAAGACAAACCACCGGCGTTTGTACCAATATACCAGACGACTACATCTGTTTTACCACAGGAGGTTTTTACCTCCTCGTAAGTTTGTATTTACTTACATGGTTGACTTAAAGGGGAAAATACAGCTGTTACTTTGACATGCGTTAACAAACTACCGCTGTGTTTTCTTACTAGAACGTGTTTCTGGAGCGGAGGCGAGCTGATAGGGGAGCCGTGAATCTGGAGGATGACCATCACTCTACCAACAAGGATTGTACGTTTGTATTAACCTAACAAAGTGGAAATAAAGGGCTTAAAATTAAGAAAAACTACATGTTTGTTACCAGACGTTGGGGCCAGACTTGCGCTGTTTGTTCCAGACCAATGGTGCCGGGTTCAAGTCCTCAGAATACAGTGATGCGTCCTTGAGCAAGGCGCCCTAAAGCCTGCCTGCTCCTTAATGGCGTCTCTTTGGTTTAGATAATGTTGCATCTTTTGAATATCGAACGTAATCCATGTCCTTGTTTGGTTCCGGGCAGACACAGCTGAGCTGAACCTCACCTGATCCTGTTTGGTCGGGGGAAGACGCACCTGAGCTGAACCTCACCTGATTGGTCGGGGGCAGACTCACCTGAGCTCAACCTCACCTGATCCTGTTTGGTGGGGGGCAGACTCACCTGAGCTGAACCCACCCTGATCCTGACATCCTGCTGGTCCCGTCTCCTCAGTTCATCTGAGCCTGGTCCTCCAGAAGACCTGCTGAGCTCAGCGGTCTGAGGCTGATGGATCAATGACCTCCAGTGGGAGTGATCTTCTTGACCCCACATGTAGCTGTGTGCTTCCACACGCCTTTCCCTCATGTCTGTCACTAACCTCATTACTTCACTACTCTCTACTGCTTCCTCTTTTCTTCCTTCTCTGTGGTTCGAACCTTTACACGGAAGGCGCGTCTTCCTGCCCTCAGAGGGTTTAGCGTTAGGGTTGAGAGTCAGGGTTTAGAGTCAGGGACAGAGCTGGTCAGGGAGGACTGCTTTTACACAAACCTCTTCACTTGCTTTTGGAATGGTGGTGACATTTTTAAAAGATTCATTTGGGAAAATGTTTTCCTCTGCTTTTTTTTTTTTTTTTTTTTTTTTTTGCAAATTGTATTCAACTTCTGTCAAGTGTTTTTGTTAATATATATTAAAATCCCACATTGACTTCTACATGTTTGTTGCGGTTCATTTAATTGTCCTTTAACTTGGTTAATGTCAAGTTAAACTCCTGCAATACATTTAATATACATGATTGTTATTCTGCAATGTTCACATATTCATTTTGAAAAAATATTAAACCTCCATATTACTACTAAATTCAAGCCTATTCATGTATTTAACAATGTACATACTGGCCCGCAGGCCATTCTCTGCTACTACAACACGTTCAATCCACCAACCCGTCTCACATCAATGTACTGTAGCTACGTTGGTTCAAACGGAAAATGTCGTTTGGTGTGAGACTGTTGTCCAGCAGAGGGAGCTGTCATACACCTTAATTATACAGTTTGCTGTGTATTTACATTTTAAAATGTTCATGGGGTGGTCTTTGTCTGCAAATAACTGCCTCCAGCAACTGGATTGGTCGAAACGTATAAAGTGAAGGAAATAAAATCCCAGTTCACCAGATCTGCGGTCAGATTTTGGATCATGAATGTATTGAGCTCGGAGGAGGACGGCAGGACGCGTGTTTACCTGGTCGATTAGGCCTTGAACGCAGACGCTGAACCCAGACATCCTAATCACAGACCCTGTGTTTAATTTGCCCTGAATATAATTTTTGGGTTAAAAAAATAGTCAATATATTATTTATAAGTACTAGTCTAGATAGTCCTTCTGGCAAGACTAACAGTTTAAAAACATAATCTTTTTACCACTTCAAGTGAATTAACCTATCCAATCCCCAGTCAGATGTGTGTGTAAAGTCTGTCTCACTTGTATTAATTTTACTCTGAAATAACTTGAATGGACCTTTAGACATTTGGGGATAAGCAGCACAGCAGTCAGTAGCTATTTTAAGCTATAAACTGCGCATTTTGTTTATTTAGGTGAAGCATTGTGAAAAATGTTCATGCAAAATAAAGCCTAGAAATCATTTGGCCATTTTCATTTTCCGTCTGGGCTAAGCCCCGGATGTTTATAAAATCTAGAAACACCCCTGGCTTAAGGAGTGGACCCATCAAAAACTCATTTCACAAATGCATGTTTTTGCAAACAAAATTAGGTTGTTTCAGTATTAGCCTGTGACGTCAGTGGGGGTGGCAACTGGAATCACGTGACAGTACTTGGACGTTGGATGTCCATGTCCTACAAGCCGCAGCGAGACATTATAGCAAACGTGACTCTTCCGCGATGACGAAATATATTTAATTTCAAAGTAAAGTATTCTTGTAACTTTCATATTTTGAACTTCGCGTTGCGACCTATTTCAGAAATCCAATGCTTTAATTTTTTAAGTGTTTGTTATGTATAATAGTTTAGTGAAGTACGGTGTTAGCAAAAATATAGTTTCTGATGGAGAAATTGTTTTTTCTAAAACCTTAACGGATGTCACGACTGTTCAGATCTCATCTTTTGAAACTCGTAGGCGGAAGTTCTCATCCTAAAATGCGTGTCAATTTAAGCTCAAATATGACAACAGTCCGCGCACAAATTGTTAATTTCTCATCTATTTCCATGAAACCATATTTATTTCTTCAACAAGACTGTCCTATTAATTTTAAAAAGACAAAAATACTTAACAAAATGGCAATTACAAAGTAAACCTTTACTTTGAAAGTAACAAGCAGGAAAACCTGGTCGTAATCTTTGCTACCTTTACGCGGATGCTGTGGAAATTTGACAATAAACATCATATGCTGCCGACAGAACGATCTCTGAAAGCCCTTTCTCTAAACTGATCTCCCTTTGGTAAGATCAATGCTACAGTTACACCAATAAGGTGTCGTTTAAGCTTTGCATGAACTGACTGCTGTTTCGATCGGAAGAAATGGAGCATATCCGAACGCCAAAGGTAAGCAGATTTTGGCTATCCAATATAACTGCATTGAATAAAATGGGAGCAGGGCGGCCTTGCGTTTTTTTTTCTTTTGATTTGTTTGGTGAGATGTTCCACGTATCTGTGATCAAGACTAATGCTAAATAGCTGGCAGTGATTCTGTTTATTTATGGGGAATTGCGCACCCATGTCACTTTCATTCCACTACACGATTTAACTTGCTAGACTTCCCCCATTGAGTTCAAGTCGGTTCCATATCTTTGAGTAATTTCTTTTTAAGATCTACGAATTACGTCCTGATTGAGGAATAATTATGTGCTAGAGATTATGCATGCCATGTTTCACAGTACGTTTCAGGCCGACTGACATTTCAGAGATTGGCCCTAAAACTATCCCGTGCAAAAATAAATCATCTCCAAATGATGCCACCCTGAGTCCGTCCGTTTATGTTCCTGTGTCTCTCGTCTGTGTGGATTAGATGCATTAGATGGTTGGTACAAACCAAGAAGCGATTAAAAAGAGGCGTGTATGCCATCATTAAGGCTTAAGACGGTGAGTCATTTTGTTTGGGGGTGAGATGGGTGGAGAGTTTAAATCGTTGCGTTACTTAGAAACACACTCTTTTATCCATCTTTTTTTTTGTCATTTTCTTGCCCATGAGCTGCAAAGTTTTATTTATAGTTGGGTATGGATCGATATTTATATTTATGTTTCCTATGAAATAATTAGTTACACCTTACCGCGGAAGCACTATCATCAACATATAATGTGTGCAGTGCACCTGTTATTGCCCACTGTTCCCACTGTTATCTCCCCACACACACACACACACACACACACACACACACACACACACACACACACACACACACACACACACACACACAAACTGACACTCTCACTGTCGGTTTACTTCCTGTGTGGCCTGTAGCCAGCCCTCCATAGAGGAGCTTATTCCTGTTGCTGGCTGGCCAGTTGCCTGGAGACCGTAGATAGGCCCAGCTGAACCATTTTATGATATCAGTGAAAGACAGGAAACGGATATGGAAAGAGGCGAGGATGGCTCTCTTGATGAATCATGATATAGTGGCAGGTTGCTGCTTCTGCCAATGCTTCTAGCTAGTTTATATGAAAGTGGGTCGGTCTGAAAGAACCATATTGCTGTCGTTCTTTTGTTTAGTTTAATATTTTTTTTCTGCAGAGCAGCTTTATTAGTTTTCCATTAAGTTATTAGCTGCCTTATTGAGAATAGTCGAGACTCGAGCGGAGGGGAAGGTACCAAGAATCGGCTCACATAGTAGTACTTACTGAACCCAGTGTGTCAAAAGGGGAAGCAACTGCCTCAATTTCCGCAAAAAAGACATTTGAACCCAATATCCATGTATGTTTAATAGATTTTTGTTGAAAAAATAATTATAATCTAAACATTAGCAGTGCTACTTTACATAAGCCTGTACTGTTTTCCTAGGCTAATGGCCTCAATACACTGGGATAGGGATACACTCATACACTGGGAGGCCAAGGGCTCCCATCCATCAATGTGGATAGCCCTAGCATGGAACCTCAAACCACATAAAAGTGCAGAAAAATCGAATTAATTGGATGTAAATCATGTGACTAGGACAGGGGGCCTTACATGCCCTTCCCCTGATGCTGCATAGAAAGGCAAATTGACTTCCTTATTCATGACAACAAAAAATGAAAAAAGTTAAAAGTTGATTTAATAATTGATGTTTCATAGTCAGGCACGTGGGAGAACGTCAAAGGTTGAATGTAATTTGTCTTGTTCAAGCAATCAACTGGACAGGCTTCCTCTGCTAAGTTGAGTCAATGTTTGACCAATGTGTGTGTTTTGTTAAACTGTTTCACGGAAGCCTAGGTATTTATAATGGCTACTGGTGGAATTTTTGGCAAATACTTTGAAAATAACTACGATTTGTGACATATCCCTGTATCATAGTCTCAGAAATGTTTTGGGAAGTGCCTTGAGCTACATATTCTGTATGAAAAGGACTATACAAAGGAATTATTGAGGGTGACGATGGTCATTATTATTTGCTTGTATAAAAACAATGGCAGGGAGTGTGTGACTCATTAGCAATGAGGAAGTAGTGTCAATGTGTCAACTTTCAGTTGTTTGTCATAAACCAAGTGAAAGATTATGCTAAGGCTATTAGGAATGCAATACTTTAAGCATTGGCATCTTGCTTTAGAGGGTTGGTTTTGCGTTGTGCACAGAGAATGTGTTTTGGCTATCGTGGCAGGCGTTATTTACAACATCCCTTTGTCCCAAATCCCAAGCTGCCTGCAAAAGGCAGAGCTCCGGCTGCGAGGCTCCCAACACCGCTCATCCTCCATCTGTTGGAGGGCTAGTGTCCTCCACCTGTTGAGCTGATGGAAACCAAATAGATGTGCTTGACTGGGTGAATACTAGGGTTGTGGTTTTTAATCAGAGACAGCCTCTTAATTTTTGTGTTCTTCTGAGTAAACTTTTCTTGCAATCATTAAAGGTCAGCTTAGCAACCAAACCAATACGATAAATCTAAGATGTTATACAGCCAATATTGCATTCATTAGAGGAACATGAGCGATACTTTTTTACTTCAACGTTAGTTTACAGTTAAAAAATAAACTTTTTGATAATCACCTATTTCCTGTGTGTGTGTGTGTGTGTGTGTGTGTGTGTGTGTGTGTGTGTGTGTGTGTGTGTGTGTGTGTGTGTGTGTGTGTGTGTGTGTGTGTGTGTGTGTGTGTGTGTGTGTGTGTGTGTGTGTGTGTGTGTGTGTTTACAGGTGGAGCAGGTTCGCCTGCTGGACCGCTTCAGCAGCAAGTCGACGAGCGGCACGCTGTACCTAACGGCCACACACCTCATCTTCGTGGAGAGCAGCCCAAGCAGCCCCTCATCTGCAGCACAGGAAATATGGGTCAGTGTTGTCGGTGTGTGTGTCTGCAACAGGGGATTACCCGTTCTGCACTGTGGGAACAAGGATATTGCAACATCTAAGATGTCAGCCAATCGGGCCAACCATGTTGTGGTTGCAAAAGCGCAAATGCATAGCCCTGATTGGCTTGAGTTGGCACCGTGGCAACAAGATTGGTTTGTGCTGTAAACGTGTGGAACCCATGTCACTGTCAATAGAAGTCGGTAGATAGCTTTGCCGTGGCAACGCAACCAGGTCATGCTATAAACTAGTGGATCCCAGATCATCCGCTATTAACTCACACTTATGCCAGCTTAGCCAGTAAAAGTTATTTATTCCATTTTATCGACGCCTTAATGACTACACTGAGAGTCTACTGGAAAGCAAACAAAAGGTGTATCGCTTTTGGCAATCATGTTTCCCTGTTTATAAAACATGTTTAAACTACATAAAGCAAACAGAACTTCCCAGACAGAAGAGCACTTTAAAGCAGGAACTTGTTTGTGAGGAGTCTTCCTCTGAAGTTAAAAATGCTAAGATCAGCAAAAACCTGTTCTCTGCTTTTTATGCTGTGGCCAGTAAACCTGTTTCTGTTATTTCTCTTGTTAAGGTATTTGTTACTACCTTAAATCACCGGTCTGAGCTTGTGTCTTTGTGAACAAAGACACAGTATGAACAAAAGAGTGTCGCTCTTTTATGCTTAAACCTAATATACCATTATACCAAAATATAATATATCAGCCGGGTATAAACAACCCTGACAGTGGGTTAGTTCTGCATTTTATGACCACCCATGTGTAATGTGTGCAGACATGTTCAACGGTCTGCCTGACAGACATGCAGAAGTACATTAGTATTAGTAGTAGTAGTAGTAGCATTGATAATCATATTTTTTGATATTCTCGAAGCCGACAAAGCATTATAATGGAGTTGTTTCACAATACCACAAATAAGCCCCTCTCTAGTATAAGCGGTATCTTATTATGCATCTTTTCCCACAACCCAAATACTTGCATGTACTGCCCAATGCTGGCGTTAAACCATAACGAAATAGTTTGAATAGTAAAATATTCCTTGGGACCGTGACCATCTGCAACCATCAGGCACTGCCAGTTGTCTGATGGTTGAGTTGGCGTCTGTGAGTAATCGGGGATGATGCCGGTTGAAGTTTTAGTAAAACCCTGAACTTTTTGACTGATTTAGGGAACAAGGCATCTTTTATTTTGAAAGCAATTCATCAAGACGCACAGGCTTTGAATTATCGTTCATGGACTGAGAGAACATTGTATTAAGAATTGTGGCCTTCTGAAGTAATGCCGATGTTTATTCCTTTACGAGGATACATTTTACCCGCAAACCTCTTATGTTAATGAGCGTGTGGGCTTTACAAGCTGACGGCATTAGGAACTTTATGAAATATTTAGTGTTTGCAAAATCAACCTTTAAGCCGAAACGGAAAACAAGCTGCGGCAAAAGTATCGGTTGCAAAATCATGATATAAACCTTTTTCTTTTGTAAAAAAAAAACTATGAAAACGACGATTGATCGATCAAGCTAAAACCTAGAACTTCGCCCGTTTGTCTGTTCATTCACAAGGCTCTCTTGATACATTGCTGCAAAAAATAAAATCCCAGCGTGTCACCGGTCCACCTCTCTGGTCCTCCTCCAGGTCCTGCACCACCACATAGCCTCGGTGGAGAAGCTGTCCCTCACCACCACAGGCTGCCCGCTGGTTATCCAGTGCCGGAACTTCCGCGTGGTCCACTTTGTTCTCCAGCGGGAGCGCGACTGCCACGACATCTACAGCTCCCTGCTGCGCCTGCTCCGACCCGGTGGGTGACCGCACCGTCTGTCTGTCTGTCTGTCTGTCTGTCTGTCTGTCTGTCTGTCTGTCTGTCTGTCTGTCTGTCTGTCTGTCTGTCCGTCCAGAATATCTGTCTGTCTGTCTGTCTGTCTGTCCGTCCAGAATGTCTGTCTGTCTGTCTGTCTGTCTGTCTGTCTGTCTGTCTGGACGGACGGACGGACGGACGGACGGACGGACGGACGGACGGACGGATGTGAATGTCAGGCAATATTGTAAAGCGCTTCGGATAAAAGCGCTGTATAAAAGCAGTCCATTTACCATTTACCATGTCTGTGTGGCCGCCACGTCACAGTAACGGTCGGAAACCTAGTCCATGGGATATGAAACAGATTCAGAGCGGCCGTGGACTTATTCTGATAATTATTTGTCGTGTGTAAACTTTCTAAATTAAGTTGAAAGACATTTGATTGAGTTACCAGAAGAGAAGCATGTAGGGTTCTGTTAGGTCATAGACAAACAGATGCAGGTTTGCTTAAATATTTACATAAACACACGCACATGCACACACAGGATATTTTTTCTAAGTCACGTCATTCTGGAAGCACACCACATGCACACTTCTGCTATTTTGTAATTGCACCCATTCTGAGGTGGATTATTAAATGGTAAACTCAAGCTCTCTCTTGCTGTCTCTGCCTCCCTCTCCTCAGTCGCCTATGAGGAGCTCTATGCGTTCTCGTACAACCCCAAGCAGAACGACCAGCAGCGGGAGGAAGGCTGGCAGCTCATTGACCTGGGGGCGGAGTATGAGAGGATGGGTGTCCCCTGCGACCAATGGCAGCTCACCGACGTCAACAGAGACTTCAAGGTAAGGGCGCTCCGATTGGACCCATTATTGTTTTTTATTTATATTTTATTTTCCCCCGTAGACAAGGCAGAGGTATACAATGTTCTTTGGCTAAGAACACAAATGAAAAAGAAACAAGTGTAAGAAACAAGCTAAGATCAGGTCGAAAACACTTCTAATCTGTATTCTGTACAATAGTGTGCATACAAAATTCCTTCTATGGTAGCATTCAAACAATGCTTGTCTCCATGTCATACACAATGTTCTCCAGCAGAGGGCATCACAGACTCAATTTAGTTGTCTCTGTCACCTTGCTATAGCTGTAGTAGTCCCACCTTTAGGACCTACAGCCATCTGTTGTCCACCAATCTATTACAAACCCTAATCAACATGTCCTACTTTGATTGATTGATTGATTGATTGGTGTGTGTGTTGATGATGATTGTATTACTGCTGGCTGTGCAACTGATTGAATGATTACCTTACTGTGTGTGTGTGTGTGTGTGTGTGTGTGTGTGTGTCCCAGGTGTGCGAGACGTATCCGCGGGACCTGTACGTCCCCATCACGGCCAACAAACCCATCATCGTGGGGAGCTCCAAGTTTCGCAGCAAGGGCCGTTTCCCCGTGCTCACGTACTTCTACCAGGAGAAGAAGGTACCGCAGATCACCCTCAATATCTAACACCGCCTGACAATGTGTGGCCTCATTCAGGCATGCAAACTCGTTACCATTTGCCGTCTTTGAATGCAAAACGGCTATGTGGGTTGTCTAGATCCGGGAAGAAGGAGGGGCTCAGAGAGCCAGTATATCATGTTTATTAGGGCACTTACAGTCTGCTTCGGTCCGAATCAGGAAACATTTGTTGACGTTGTGCCTGGATCTTGGTTTCAGTTTGTTGTCACACTGTATATTGTAGAGCGGACCAACATGTGTAAACCTGGAGTTGTCGAGCGTCTCAAGTTGTTCCAACAATGATCTGCACATTTCGTTAAAAAAAGAAAATGTGTGGATGCATGTTTTTTTCATGATGCACTTCCCGGACACACAAAATTGTTTTGGTCTGTTGTGCATTCTCTTTAAAACAGTCCAAGACCGCCCAAAAACAGGTGGTCTCAGATCCCCGAAAAGGGAAGCATAAATACTAGTCATTGTTTAATGTAAATACAATCAACCAATCAATTTACACGATAAAGACTAAGCATTGTTTAGTGTAAGGTGTTGAAATAGTAAACCCTAATCAACATGGCCCACTTTGATTAGTCATTGGTGTGTGTTGATGATGATTGTATTACTGTTGGCTGTGTAACAGATTGCCGGGGATAAATAAGATAACCTTACATATAAATGAATGCTACGTGAATAACGGTATCAAAAACGATCTCACAAACTGCTAATAATACTTATCAGGCTACTACTTACATTAAAGTTAAATATGCCTTAGTACTTTATTTTGCTTAATCTTGTCACTCTTCTGGTTTGTGAATAGCAGCAGATTATTCCTAAACATGATCAGATATGAACATTTAGAATCCTATTATGTAAAAGACTCTCCCTGGGGGGGGGGCATGACCGTGGACCATCCGGGGGGTCTGGGAATCCTGCCCCAGGCGCATTCGTCTCGCCTTTTCCACCCATAACCTGTTGGCATGCATGCTCATCCCCTCCTAAAAGGTTGTCTCTTATCTGGCATCGGTCTCCACACGAGATTTGAATGATGAGTACGAGCCCTAGAAACACTAACATGCATAATGCTGGGAACTTTACTAGCCACGATGGAAAGAACCGCAAAGGCCACAAGGCAAACGCAAGCTAAGCCATACTATAAACCAGTGCTTTTCTGCCTGTGTTAATGCAGATAATAATAATAGAAAATGAAAAAAAATTGTTTTACATTGTTCAGTAAATATATTATATTATGGGTTGTTACAAATTCAAAAGTTGTGTTGCCTTGTGCATTCCATTATTTATTTTTCATTTTGATGTTTTCCATTGATGTTTTTACTTGTGTTTACTAAATTCAAATTATAATGATGCAACATACCCGTGTTGCACTAGTAAGTGTGATTGAGCAGCATCGCCAACAAACGCAGTTGTTCCTCTTTTATTTTTAGTTTGTAGCCCGCTCAATGTAAGTAATGACAGTAATGAGGGTAATGACATTTTGTTAGGTCCCTAATCTATTTGATAGTGATTAGGTGGATTTTAACTTTGGTTGACATGCTTACATACAAATACATCATTTAGTTCCCTGCCGTGTCTTTTTACGAATGATGCCAGGTCAAGTGAAAGTTGAAAGGTTAACTAAGGTAAACACTGTGCTCTGTTTGGACGCAGGCGGCGGTGTGCCGGTGCAGTCAGCCGCTCTCCGGCTTCAGCGCCCGCTGCCTGGAGGACGAGAGCATGCTGCAAGCCATCAGCAAGGCAAATCACAACAGCCGCTTCGTCTACGTCATGGACACCAGGCCCAAGGTACCGGCCAATCAGAGCCATCGGAATCAAGGCGTTTTATCGCTTTATCGCGCATGTCTAATAGGAAGTGAATGGGCGTTTATCGCTTTATAGCTTTTGGTGTGAACGTACAGGAAGACATTTGTTGTTGCACTCCCGCTAGCTCAATGCACTAGCCAACCGTGCGGCGGGGAAAGGCTACGAGAACGAGGACAACTACTCCAACATCCGCTTCCAGTTCGTGGGCATTGAGAACATCCACGTCATGAGGGCCAGTCTGCAGAAGTTGCTAGAAGGTTAGACGCTACAGAAACACGCCCACATAAAGGCATAAGACCATTGTGGTGTCATTCAACCTTTTTTTTTTTTTTACCTGCATGATTCGATTCGATTCTGAAAAAGTAAAAAATCAACCACTTTAATTATTTTTGAGTCTTAGACAATTTTGATTCTCAAGTAAAACAAAAGGCAAAATAAATACAACAAATTATGAATGAACTAAAATATTATTTTATCTTTGTCTCGCCTTCCTTACAGTTATCGGGAATCGCTCTCTGTCCATGAGCGACTACCTGATGGGAATCGAGGGCTGTGGTTGGCTACGACATGTCAAGGCAGTGGTCGATGCCGCCATTTTCCTCACCAAGGTAGGTCCATACCCACATGATTCTTCATCACTGTTATTACGCCACGCTCTTCCTCGTGCGAGTGTTTGTGTCGAGACTAGGGGTAAGGATTCACCGATTGAATATGGCAGACCAACAAGACTGAAAATAGATTGAATTGTCAAAATGAAAAGTCATTATTTGATTTATAATATTTATATATTGTTTTATGAAATTGTATTTCACAAATTTTGAAACAAAACATGCGTTTCCAAGCATTGTCCAGGTCAATCTATGAACCATAATACATTAATCTACAATCATAGCCGATAATGAAATGCCGGAAAAAGTAACGTCAAATATAATTTCTTAATTCTTAGCCTAAATGCTGTGTCCAATTTGCAATGAATTAACATTTTCCCTAAAAATGTTGAATGAAAGCTATGCAATAATCCTTATTCAACCCTTCTCAGAACAATTTCAATAAAATTGTATTATCATATAGTTTATTCGAAACGTTTGTGTGTCTATTCCAGGCAGTGACTGTAGAGGGCGCCAGTGTACTAGTGCACTGTTCAGACGGCTGGGACAGGACGGCGCAGGTGTGCTCCCTGGGAGCCCTGCTCATGGACCCCTACTACCGCACCATCAAGGGCTTCATGGTACCTTCTCACCACACACACAAATCAAACACACTACTGAAACGGATGCACTCACAGATATAAATCTTCAACTCCTGTTGTTGGATGAAGTTTTTTGTTGGCCAACATGTGGAATTATTATTGGCCAAGTTAGGTGTTAACCTTCTTTACTTCACATATTGATGAATACAACGACTTGGATCTTGGCTTTGACCAAAGACTATATACTGTAATGATTTCGAGTCGTTATTGTTAATGCACATTCCACTGCTAATTTCTAAGATGTCTCTTCTTGGCAGGAAATGGGGTGGAAAACTGCCGTAGAATTGTGCTGATGTTGGAGTCTTTCATATAATCTATAACTGGCAGTCAGTAGTTATTCAGATTCTGATGTTCTGAGGATAAAAGCTCTTTAGAAAGCAAACATTTACTCCTTAGTGTCAGCTCAATACAGGAGTCACTAATAAATCTTAAAAAAGCATTTCTATTTTTTTTCTAGGTACTGATCGAGAAAGACTGGATCTCATTTGGTCACAAATTTGCAGACAGGTGGGATGGCTGCTCTATTATTTTCCCTTCACATAGTTCAAACTGTTTTTTATGTTCGACCTCCACAATTATACCCACCTTAACTTACTATTTAAACCATCCGTGGATTTCAAGCAGCCTCTAACAAGATAATGACCCATCTGTCTTCTTTCAACCTCATGAATGTAAAATCATACATTTGATGCACAGCTGTTTTTATGTATCACACGATTACCATTGGTTCTGTAACATTTAGATGTTTCTCTGGCATTACAAACAGCATTTCTCTGGGTCTGCATGACACTTGCTCTTGTCCTGTTGCTAGGTGTGACCAGTTGGACGGGGACCCTAAAGAGGTGTCCCCCGTCTTCACACAGTTCCTGGAGTGTGTTTGGCAGCTCACAGAGCAATTCCCACAGGTGTGTGTGTGTGTGTGTCCTTTTTATTGTATTGCTCACATGACAGGATTCGGGGAACCACTTAAAGGGGTAGTTCGACGTTTTGGACATAGGGCCTGATTCCCAAGTTAGCCTTGGTGTTCTTTATTATTGGATACAGTTTTCAACACATTTCATTCAGTTCTTCTAGTTGCAGGAGTTCGCTCGTGCTAGGCTAGCGCACAGCAACGGGCAATGCTAGCCTGCTAATAAAACAGTCTTACCTTCTCCACAGTACACCCAAGGTCAATCAATTATTACCCCAGACTATAGATGCAAATATCTGTGTTGATAGAATAATGTTAGAAATAAAACTAGCCTTGCATCGCATTTTGAGGGACTACTTTCTCAGCAGCAGTGGAATTTAACCTAGGTATCAGTCCGCCACTGCCGTAGCCTACTACCAGGAATATAACACTGCTGCTGAGACACAGCAAGTCCCTCAAAATGCAATGCAAGGTTGGTTTTATTTCTAACATTATTCTATCAACACAGACATTTTCATCGACCGTCTGGCGTTATAGTTGATTTGCCTCGGGTGTACTGGGGAGTGGGTAAGACTGTTTTATTAGCAGGCTAGTATTGCCCGTTGCCGTGCGCTAGCCTAGCACGAGCAAACTCTGCAACTAGAAGGACTGAATGAAATGTGTTAACTTGGGAATCAGGCCCTATGTCCAAAATGTACCGGATTTTGATGAATGGTAGTTTGGTCATTGAAGTGGTCTGCGTCTGACACGCCTGTGATTGGCCTTGTCCTTTATCCCTCAGGCGTTTGAGTTCAGCGAGTGGTTCCTGCTGCAGATCCACGAGCACGTGCACTCGTGCCAGTATGGCAACTTCCTGGGGAACAACCAGCGGCAGAGAGAGGAGCTGCAGTGAGCACTCACTCACTCACTGACTGACTGACTGACTGACTGACTGACTCAGGGTATAGTTTGAGCGTTCAAATACATGCACCAAGGTCAATAGAAAGACACCCTATCTAGCCGATATCGTTCCTTGCGTACCAAAGATATAACCCAACACCTTATCGTTGCTGTCCAGCGTCCAGTACTTAGGAATAAGAAAAAAAAAGTGTTACTATTTTATTAGTATTTGACCATAGTCAAGCTGAACGTTGTGTTGTTCGTCATTGATATGAATAACTGGGTCGGAGGCAAGAAGTGCATTGCGTTACTTAATCATCAACCTACCGGATAGAACGTTTATGCAAGCGATGTGTGCACTCACTTTTTTTTTTTTAACCCTGTCGTTGAAGACATGTGGCCAAATTCTCTTCGCACTTAATCTCATAAAAGATGAAGTGCTCTGCTGAACTGCACTCCAACCCCACCGTTATTTGCCTGCGCCCTTCTCCGCTCCCACATCTCAAATACATAAAACATGAGCCCTTATTCACTTAGTGTTTCTTGAGTAAAGAATACGCTGTGCTTATTCAAACAACCAGTTCTTTATTTAGCCTGGCATTGCAGCTCTTGCATGGCAAACAACCAGAGGCTTTCTCCGGTTCGGCTGTGTATTCTTCAACTGCTCTTCTCGATACTCATTGGTTGTATATTTGTGAAACCCACAGACAGACGTTAAGGGGGAACCAATAGTATTGGTTCATGAAACTAATAAATAAAAAAATCACTTTATCAAGATATAAGGTTTTTCCCCAGTCAGCGATAATGAACTCTCTCTCCCTCTCTCCATCTCCAGGCTGAGGGAGAAGACCCACTCTCTGTGGGCCTTCCTGATGGAAGAGCAGCAGAACTACCAAAACCCTTTCTACAGCAGCGCCTACGGGAAGACACACCCTGTTCTGGAGCCTTCCACCCTGCCCTACCACTTCAAGTCAGTACCTCCTGATTTATGGGCTTGTTTATTAAAGGATTCCTATTGGCCGACTACACTGTTGTCAGCTAGTCTTCCTCAAATGCGACGGGCAAACGGAATCCATGAATACAGTAACATGCTATCAGTTGAGGTCAAATTAAGATGCAATAGGTTGAATACTTTCAGAATTATCCATAAAAAATAAAACAGAAGGATGTGAACATTGTTATTTTAAATTGGTCTGTCATCCGTTCTTGGCTTTTAAACCTAGAACTTGTCAAGCTGCCTGTTTCGAGCAGTCATCCAAGAGGTTTGGCACTGTCGACTTGCAGTCCTGGCGCTGCTGACAGATGTTAATTAATCTGGGGACAGGATGATGACAACGGACTCTCTGTCTGTCCCTCTCTCCACTCATGCCATGCTTGATCTACTGTCTACCCGCACTCTGCGCAGTGATGCGTTTTATTACCACAGTTTATTTATGGCGGTCCTTCACACATAAACATGCACCAGAACCCGAGCAGGAGGGTGGGGTCCACAGTGAAAACAGGGATGATACAGTGAATAGAGATGAATTTAGTTGAGTGGTAGGTTACAGTGAATACAGAGACAGCTTGGGTAGGTGCAGGTAGGGGTTAGGCAGTGAATAGACGGACACGTTGTTGAGTAGCAGGTACATGTTAGGCAGACGCATCTTTATGAGGGAGCAGCTAGGGGTAAGACAGTGAATAAAGAGACATCTTATGAAGGAGCAGTTAGGGGTTAGGCAGTGAACACAGAGAGAGCTTATGAAGGAGCAGGTAGGGGTTGACAGACTTGCTCAAAGATCCTTAGAGATTGAGTATTTATCTAACCACGTGCATTTGTGATGGTGTGTGCGTGTCGTAGGTTCTGGAGGAACATGTACCATCAGTTCGACAGGTCCATGCACCCCCGCCAATCCATCCTGAAGACCATACACACTCTGAAGGAGACGAGCCTGAAGAGCGCGCAGACGCTTCGCGCCCTGGAGAACGTAAGAGTCTCCCCGATACCTTTACACCCTCTCGGAACGATCCCCCACTTCGGATTTACTGCCCGATTTACTGCCCGATTGACTGCCCGATTTACTGCCCGACTGGCCAAATATGTTGCAATAACTGCAACGCTAATGTCCGAGTGTTGCCACTTGCTCTGTCCGTTGTTTAGAAAATGAAATGTCCCTTGGTGTTTCAAACACGGTCAGGCCATATAGGTTTCCCACAAGATGCCGATTTATAAAAAATGTCATCCTGGGACCATGCGACCTCTGTCAACTCCATCGACGTATCCAGTCGTGTCTCCATCCAGTCATGAAAGGATGTGAACATTATGATTTTTTTTAAACCGTGGCCCGTCATTCGTTCTCGGCTTTGCAGCCTAGAAGTAACCTCGCTGCCCGGTACCAGAGCTCATCCGAGGGGTTTGGCGTTGTCCCCTTGCTGTACAGGCGCCGCTGACGGGTGTCAATTCATCACGAGAGCAGACGTGACGACGTACTGTTTCCCAGACGCCGATTTATTTGTAACATTTTCCTTTGACCACGCGACCAATGAAAACTCGACCCTGACTCTTCTCATCGGCTTTCGTTTGCACAACCCTCAAGAGGGCAACCCTAGGACACAACCCTGTTTTATAGGGCTGAACGATTAATCGAATTCAAATCGAAATCGCGATGTTATAGAACGCGGTAAGTTATTTGTTACCGTTACTGACTGGAAATCAGTAAGATTCATTGAATTTTACAATTCAATAGTTAAATAAAGAAGTTAATCTCAACACATCGGCCTGGCCTAAAGGAAAGAGCAGTTTTTATGTTGACTGCTTCCAATGTTGTGTTGGTCATACTAAAGAATGATTTATTTCTTTTTTTGTGAATAATACACAACATAAGGAACTTAATAAATCATATTTTTTTTTTAATTAACGGCTTCACTCATTAAATCGCAATTGCAATATTGGTCAAAATAATCGCAATTCGATTTTCCTCCCCAAATCGTTCAGCCCCGCTGGTTTATGCTGAAGTACCCGTCAGTGCTCACTCTCCTCCGTTCCGTCTCTAGGAGCTCCAGCAGCTGGGCGTGACCCCGGTGGTGACCTCCGCCCCGCCGCCCGCCCCGTCCCCCTCCCCTCCTCCCCCGAGCCGGGAGCAGCAGCAGCAACGCTCCCTGACCAACGCCAACCCCGCCCCCCCGCGCCCCAACTCTCTCATCCTGGGGGCCCCCCAGGTCAGCCGCAAGGAGGCCCAGCAGGATGAAGAGAAACAGCAGCAGCAGCAGGAGAGGGAGGAGGAGGAGGAGGAGGAGGAGGTGGGAGAGGAGGCCACGGAGAGCACCGACACGGACCGGACAGTAGAGGGCAGCAGCGGCACCGATAGCAGGAAGCAGAGCTACGGCGAGCTGGAAGGGTCATACGAGGACGGCGACGAGATGCCGAAGGAGGAGCCGGCCGTGGTCAGCCTGGAGTTCGGCATGGCTCGGATGACCTGCTGAGACCAACTCAAGGGGGGATCGGGGGGACAGGCAAGATGGATGTGTGTGTGAGTGTGTGGGTGTATGCGTGTGCGTGTGTGAGGGCACATGCCCATGTGCGCTTGTGTCGGGAATCTTGAGTACATGATAACATTGTGATTGGGCTGACAGGCTGAGTAAGGATGATAGGAAGCGTACGTCGACTGTATAGTATAAATCTCTATTATATGCCGCATTATTATGGCATTTACTGCACTCGGACAAATAACTTGTTTTTTTATTCATGTCAAATGCACTATAGATAATTAATGAACAAAGTAAGAGAATAAATGATTATAACAATGATAATATAAAGGCATTTCTTTTGTTTTTATGTTAAAGTTGTATCCGATTTTACGTGAAGGTTTCTTGTATTTCTTGTTACACTCGATTATGCATCGTGGAAACATCCAAATGATCTTGTTTCTGACTAGGCTTCAAAATATGTTGGCACCAGATCGATTCAATTTCAATGGCTCCAGAAAGATTTCATTTAGATAATCAAATAAATCCAACCTTATCTTGTTTACTGAAATCTACAGCAATTTATTAAGAAATGACGTAACTTTATTTCCCTATAACTCCAACAATATTATAGCCTGTCAACAGTTGACAGTTGATTGGAGCAGTACTCACATTGATTGGATGATCTGATTATTGACTCATTGATCCTGTAATCCCATTGGTTGTTATTCTAGACAGGAGGTTGGAAGCTGGGTGTCCTGACCTTATTTGGGGTCAATGCTATAGAGTCACAGGGTAAAGGTCACTGGGGACGGGGGGGCTGTCCTATTGTGTTATGGCATGGACGTTCTTACCCGGGTCTTGAGTGACCATTTACACAATCTAAAACATGACTCAAATGAACTGTTTTATAAGCAGCATAAATCCCGAAAAATAAAAATGATTACTTCTGAAAATGGCTCCCTTGTTGAGAAAGCCAGTACTTTACAAATGCCAAATTGCCTTTCTCCTTGGGGTAGGGATCAGGTGGTGGATAGGATGATTCTCTTCAAAAAGGTTCAGAGTTTGAACCCTCTTGAACAAAGTCTAAAAGTCTACCTGTAGGCATTCTTGAGCCTAACACTGACTGTCTCTTAGTTCTCCTTTCCTTTGTTCTCTGCAAGTCTCTTTGGATAAAACCGTTTGACTAACTAGTATTTGTAGATTGGAAAGTGCCATGTCTCAATCAAGATTTGATGTCACAAATTGTATTCCTTGGACACTTCAACCTCCAACAAAACTAAGACCCGACTCTCCCAAAACAACAAATCCGTTGAGCAGAATTATGTAATGTGGGGCAGACAGCCAGTAAAAGGATGACTTCATGGTAAACACCTTAGGGAGGAATAGATATCCAAGGACACTTCACAAAGAGATTAGTTAGAGAAAATACATTTTTACCACCTCTCATAATATGGTGGCTATACTATCATTGTGGCAGTAGACCCTGGCCAGGGGCGTAGCCACATGGGGGCCAGGGGGGGCCACAGCCCCCTTGGTCAGAGGTTGGCCCCCCGCTGCCAAATATATGGACTATTAGTTTGATCTAAATGTGACTCATTATTCTCATTCAAAGTGCTATATTTTGTCATTATGAATAAATATTGCACTTAAAATACCCCCGCCGTCGACAATCAAGCGCACCAACCTCCCCCCCTGTCGACAATCAAGTGCCACCCCAAATACGACCCACCACAGGTAGCTATTTATTTGGCTTACGCTTGCACCTGCTGATGGCTCAGCTCTCTGTGTGTGTTAACGGCTGGCTTATCTTGTGTGCCTTGATTAGTCAATGCGCCACAGGTGTGCAGCCTCACCCAGAGTAATCAGTCTGACCCAGGACAGGTGAGGTTGCTTAAACCAGCCACAAACCACACACACATACTATATTATGTAAACTCCCTCCCTGGATTCTGATCCTCATCATTCTTAAACAACCTTGAGCTGTATGACTGTGTGTAACGATATGTACACATCATACTCCTGCATAAATTCAACGCCTTCATATCATATCAATATCTTCATGATACGTATATCATGGAAGAGTCGAATCGGCTCCTGAGCTAACCTTCACATCATAAGTTATCGTAGGTAGCAACGTTATCACATTATCATATTCCCATGACAAAATAAATATATTTGAAATAAAATTGAATTCAAAACTAAGGTACTTGGTTATACTGATTTTTTCAGGGTTAAACAAAAATCAATTCCCTGCATTACGTCTGGATCTTTCCATTCCTCATTCAGTATTTATTAGTTGCAATTTGTGTGTCAGTAACTGATTTATTGTATGGATCGAGAGCCGCACTATAGAACCGGAACCGGTCTGTCAGTTGGACGTCAGCAGACAGGGGTTGACGAGGATTTGATATTCAATCGATTGGAATCATACAATTGCCCCCTTCTTAATCGGATTGTTATCGATACAAACTATATTAAAATATAGATGAGAGATGCAGGCCTGTGTTACCTTGTCAACGAATATACATCAATGTTGAAAGGAGAGCCCATACATGTGTGGCAACGGGAAGCAAATTCCAATACATTTTCATCCGGCTCATATCTTGTGTAAACTGTAAGAATTTAAAGAAGTTCAGTCCGCGCCAGGCAGGCATCTAGTCTATTTCTGAGGACTCCTCCCATGGTTACATAACGTAAACAGCATTGAGGAGAGACCCTCACACCTACAACTGTACTTCTCTGTGTATTTACCTGGTTCTGCTTTTGTGCTGCAATCATTTTTTCTATTATGCAATCATGCTGTAGTCCAGGTGAGTGGCTTAGAAGTCACACTGACGTAAATTGGCAGTATGCTTGCAAATATACTCATTGTACTTGTGGCCCTTGGTGGAAGGTCCTGTCTTTATTAAACTGTTCAGCCGTGTCCTTTAAATCTCTGAATCTCTGATAATTCCCATACTAAAAAGCCTTTGTACTAATTTGAGGTTTAATGGGTTTATGGTACGGTGCATGCTTTAATATGTTAATGCTATAAGCTGGAAAATATAGGGGACTACTGAAAAATGTTGGGAATGTTGTGTCTGGGTTTCCTTTTTGGCCTAATAACCATGGCATGGCGTTGACAGGGCTCATCGGCACACATGACACAAATACTCTTCTTGAGGCTCACCCAAAGCGAGGCCGAGTACAGCTAGACCTCCCATCGCTTTTTCCCGATGAGGTAATTTCTGTAGCCTGGCCTGCTTCTACATGTTATCACATATGAAATATTCAGAGGCCTTCAACAGGGGAATAGGGCTGTTCAACAGACTGAATCATTTACAAGACTACAGCTGTTATGTAAAAGTACTCCACCCAGGCACAAAGGAAAGGATACGCAGTTAACACACAGGAAAAGACACATGGATGAGAACCAAGGACCACGATGTCACTTGGAATGCGGTGAGATCGAAGGCCGTGGTTGAACGTATGTGCGTGTTTATGTGTGCACACCACTGTCCACTTACCCAGCCCACACTCTTACTGTGTAAATTAAGAAGGATATCGTCTCACAGAATCATAATAATCTCTGTGCCTTTGGGATGATTATTTTACCCGATTTCTTGTCAGTGTACTTGTTAATGTATAACTTTGTACTGCATAACCTTGTGTTTGTGTATATGGTCATATTTGTTCATGGCACAGTATTCCATTCAGTTTTCTATTCTTCTCAGAGGCGTGGTCAGCCTTAAAGGGTACGGCAGGTCAGTCTTAAGGGCTTAGAGATACATGAATCGGAATGTCGTACGAAACTCCCAGTGTTTGTACGGGTTCTGTTTGCCATCCGGAGTGGCGCCCGCGGAGAAGTGTTTACAGGTGCTCATAGGGGGGTGGTTGATGTAAAACCCACCATAAAGTCTGTGCTCAGCAAGAGCCACTAAATATCCTTGTTGACTGCCGTTGGAACAATGGAGCATGGAGGGTAATCCTGTGGAGATTATTATTGTAAACACACACGCACACACATGCACGCACACATGCACACACACACACACACACACACACACACTCATATATACATGCACACATGCACGCACAGACACATACATGCATGCATATACACACACACACACACACACACACACACACACACACACACACACACACACACACACACACATTCCCTCACCAGCTTTATGGTTCCTGGTCATCACTTAATCTAACTCCAGGGGGGCTGGTGGTGTGAGATTAAATCAAGCTGTGTGTGTGTGTATGTGTGTGTGTGATTGTGTATATGAGAATTTTCATCTGATCCACAAGTCTCCAACCCTAGTCTGCTCCTGTGTTTCTCCATATGCCAATCATGCTCTTGTTTCCTGTTTTCAAAATGCATGAAATCAAAAATGCATGGGCTTGTTCTTTTTCCCACACACCGTACAGCTTAATCTTTTCTATTTTTCGACCTAATTTCTACTTGGATTGTATCGTGTCACATTCCCTCCGTAACATAAGTGTGCCATTAACTCTGCAAGGCTTGAGCTGTTAATACAATAACCCCTGTCACACCTACACTTCAATAGATTCCAATCTATCCATTCATCGATCTCACTCGTCCCTATACACACACACACGCACAAACACACACACACACACACGCGCACACGCGCACACAAACAGATACTGATCTGCATACACATACATAGAGAGCCTGAGAAGTGAGAAGAGAGGGTAGCTCTAAGCATGTCTCTAACAGCAGTGTCCTCTAACTGTCCCATTAAGTGCACAGCTTCACCCAGGGGACCGAAATGAAAACCACCACCAGACAGAAGGAAAGAGAAGGCGAGAGAGTCGGTGTGAATGTGTGTGTGACGTGTGTGTGTGTGTGTGGGGGGGGGGGGGGGGGGTCTTGAGCAAATAGACTCAAGTACTGTCCTCATTGTACTATATGTACTATTGTACTCTTGTACTATTGTGAGCTACTTTGGTGATTCTCTATTGTGGGACAATGTGATACTTTAACTGCACTACCAAAGCAGAGCAGCTATTCCATTTTTTGATTCACAACATTCATCTGCCCCTTTAAAGTATTGAGTTTTAAGTATTTATGTTTTACTGACAGTATTATTCATGCAAGCCGTTCAGCCTGCAAAGATAAAGCAAGTTTTCTGTTGGACTAGGCTGCCGATAAAAGTCAACATGAACTCGATCAACACCCAGCTTAACCAACAGGTTTATGATTAAGGACTTTGATGACGAAGACACTATACGAACAGGATGATGATGAATCATGAGTGTTATTCATACAGTGTGAGCAGCCTCTTTCAACCTGAGTATAATGTTGATGGAGTACTTTTAATTTAACTACATGTGGAACAGAGATAGGTTTCTAACTGTAGAACAAAAATAAATATATAGGGTCGTTTACGATGCGTGTTGCACGTCGCCCTGGAATATTTATTTTGCGTGTAGCGTGGCTCAAATCAATGAGCAAACCATTCAAAAGTCAGCAAAAGTCTCCAACCAGATCCACTATCTCTAAATGTACGTCACACATCCGTATCCATCCGTCCGCCTCAATATGCATACCATCTGCCCTCCCTCCTTCACTCCTCCAGCAACCTGACCCACTTGGACCCCCCTCTCGTCACATATAGGGAGATGAGTTGTCAGATCTTGGCTGGCCAACGTCCACAATACCAACCGCTCTATGGATGAGCAGATTGTAATCGAACCGGCATGGATGCTATGCTATAGCCAAGCCACATGGTCTATCGACTCATTTAGGTTTTATCGGATGACTGATTGGAAGGGAAGAGGGGTTGGGGTTGGGGGGGGGGGGGGGTGGTTCCAGACTAACCGAGTAGGGGACCTGCTTTCAAGTTAGACACGAGTTGACGCTTCACTCTTGGGGGAAGACCTTTGAAAATCATGTGTGTGTGTGTGGGTGTGTGTGTTAGGTTGCCAAACACACAGTTAAAAGTTCCAGGCTGTCTGGACTGTCTTTGTGCGTGTTTGTGTGCCTGTGTGTGATTCTTATTGTTTGTGTGTGTTGTTTGTGTGTGTCTGTGTGTGTGTGTGTGTAAATGTGTATGTGTGTGTGTCTGTATGTGTGTTTTTTTTCCATATGTGTGTGTCTGTGATGGTGTGTGTGTGTGTGTGTGTGGGGGTGAGGGGGGGGGGGGGGGGTGGATGAATGCAGACATTGTTCGATGGCAATGGAGTGGAAGACAAGTACCCACTGCGAGGAGGAAGGAGGAAGAAGAGGGGGGGAGAGAGACAGAGAGAGTGAGGAGACGAGGGGGGGGTGCGGGGGTGGAGCAGAGAGACGACGAGGGGGTTGGTAAGTGGGTCGGGGTACCAGGGAGATTTATGTTGTTGGGGGGGGGGGGGGGCTGCTGGGATGGTACAATAGAGAAAATAGATTTAGAAAAGAGCAATGAATAGAATATGATTTCAGGAGAACTCGGTTGAGTCCAAAGTTGAAAAGTAGGACGAGTATCTTGGGAAGCACAGGGAAAGAGGAAAAAAGAGGAATGAAGTGAGCGAGCCATTAGCATTCACCATTGGGGAAGAACATGAACAAAAGGAGCAGAATCCTTATCCTTGATTTTCTTACTAAAGCAGTTTGGCTTGAACCATTTGCGTATTTAGGCTGAATTCCTTTGGACGCAACATGACATAAGAAAACAGAAAAGGCTTATATACTGTATGTATTTCATGCAGTGGACGTCCTTCAAGTTTCTCACATGCCCCGAAGGGAAACCACTGGTTGCTAGGCTGCAAACTAACAGTGTAACTAATGTTTCGCTAAAGGCTTTGGCGTTTAAACGCTTATTATTATTCAGAAAACATGGAAACTTAAAAAACACCCGGAGAGCACCGACACTTGAAGGAGAAGCTGTGACCTGCTTCTTCTTCTTTTTCCCTGCCTCCTCCCTCCTTCTCTCACCCATCTCGTCTCATTTCCATTTCCCCTTGGGATGATAGGATGACAGTTAGACGTGTTGTCATGGTTCTGTGACACCTGGTCTGCTGTCGGGGGCCATATGGGGGGAGGGGGGAGCGCCATATGGGCTGTGCATCTGGCCCAAATCTAGCGGAGGAACTTGTAGAGGGACACACACACACACACACACACACACACACACACACACACACACACACACACACACACACACACACACACACACACACACACACACACACACACAGCACACGTGTACTACCAGTCGCTCTTGAACCTGTATTGCAAAGTGAGTGTATCCTTGGAGTCGCGACAACACTTTATGTAGCAGTATAAAAGCAATACTAAGTGGGCCGACACAGACACACTGAAGAAGCTTCAGTGTGGAACGTGTCAGACTTCTAGGGAGGCCCAGCATGACTCCAGTCAACGCACGCATAATCTACCAAAATGAGGTAATCCGAACATATGGGCATGTGCCTATATGCTCTATTCCACTCACAGTACACACACACACACACACACACACACACACACACACACACACACACACACACACACACACACACACACACACACACACACACACACACACACACACACACACACACTCTGCAGGTTAAGAGGAGGGAATGCAAGTTTCACAAGCAATAAGCGATAAATAATTTGAGCAGTCTTTCGGTGAATCGATACATGTGAAGGATGCGAGGAGATGAAGGAGTAGACGGAGGCATAGAGGAGGTGATGGATAGAAAGGGGGAGGAGAGGAAAAGGGGGGCTTGGCACTCTGCCAGCTCTGACGAAAGCTGCTTAGCCCACCGAGTTGCCATGGCTACAGCGAGCAGCAGCACCCAGCGTGTGTGTGTAAATGTGTCCCTGAGTGTTTGGGCGAGAGAGAGAGAGAGAGAGAGAGAGAGAGAGAGAGAGAGAGAGAGAGAGAGAGAGAGAGAGAGAGAGAGAGAGAGAGAGAGAGAGAGAGAGAGAGAGAGAGAGAGAGAGAGAGAGAGAGAGAGCGCAACAGCCAGTGAGGGAGGGGGGAAGGCATGGGAGGAGGGATTGAGGGGAGGAATAGAGGGAGGCAGGGAGAGAGAAAAGCAGCAGGCAGGCGTTAGAGCAAGCCAGAGTGGGAGTGAAAGAGCAGCAGACTGCAGGGCTGAAAGAGAGCGAGAGAGAGAGAGAGAGAGCGAGAGCTGGAGAGAGAGGGATAAGGAACGAGACAGAGGCAGCAAATGAGAGAAAGAGAGGGGAGCACGCGCGCCCGCAAGAGAGAGAGAGAGAGAGTGTGTGTGTGCGCACTGCACAGATCGAAACCAGAAAGGAGAGGGAGCAGGAGTGTGTGTGTGTGCGTGCGTGCGTGAGCGAGTGTGTGGGAGCGATCAAGCGGTCGGAGTGCTCGGTAATGGAGGTGCAGTCGGAGTGCGGGGAGCCCCCCGCTGACCCCCAGCCCACGGGGAAGATCAACAAAGCCGCCTTCAAGCTCTTCGGCAAGCGACGCACCGGCTCGGGGATGGCCGGCTTCTTCTCCTTCAGGAACAAAGGAGCCGTGAGCAACGGGAATCCTTCCTCCTCCGAGAACGGCCACGGATCAACGGCGGCGGCGGCGGCGGCGGCGGCGGAACCAGCGGTCCCTGTGGAGCTGGTGCGGAGCAAGACCCACGACGGGCTCCCCGCGGGGCCCGACGGCCCGGGCAGCGGAGAGGCACTGGGGGGAGGAGGTGGAGGACGAGGAGGCGGCGGCGGCGGAGGCGTCGGGGGCAGCCTGGAGGCCGTGCCCGTACGGTCGCTCAGCAAGTCCTTCAGCTTCTTCTCCTTCCTCCGCCGCGGCAGCCTGAGAACCGCCGAGAGCGGGGGGGCGGGGCTGGCCCGGCGGGGGCGGGGCCTGAAGGGCTTGTTCAGCAGCATGCGCTGGAGACGCGGCCGGGATAGGACGAGCGAGGCGGACGGGGGCGGCGGCGGCGGCGGGGAGGGGGCGGCGCCGGCGGACGAGGCCCGGGAGGTGGAGGTCGCCCAGGTGGAGCAGGGGGCGGACATCACGCTGACCCTGGAGCCCCTGCCTCACCGGCCCCTGGAGGACGCCTCGGACCCCGAGCCGTGTGCCCACCACCAGACCCACGACTCCTCCCCCGGCAGCGTCTCGCCGCAGTTCGCCGCCTCGGCGGACGACGCCGGCGCCGACTCCTCCAGCCCCGCCTTCCCCTACACGCCCACCGACTCGCCGCTGCACGAGCCCCGAGGCCCCGAGGCCCGTGCCGGCTCCGGGGGCGCCGCGTCGCTCGCCACGCCGCAGCCGGAGCGCCGCGGCGGTGCCGCCGCGGCCGACCCGCCGTCGGAGCCGTCGGTGGACCGCCTCTGCTCGCTGCTCTTCACCGACGTCACCTCGCTCAAGAGCTTCGACTCGCTCACCGGCTGCGGCGACATCATCGCCGACACCGAGGAGGAGGTGCTGAGCGGGGCCAACGGCGGCAGCGGCACCAGCAGCAGCAGCAGCGGCGGCGGTGGCGGCGGCAACGGCAACGGGAACGGCGCCAGCGCGGAGGAAGGAGCCACGGGCAGGAGAACGGCGCCCACCTCTCAGGGATCTCCGGCCAGGCGCCCGCTGCCCTCCTCCCAGTTGACCCGCTCCGCCTTCTCCTCCATCGCCAGCTCGCCGCCGCCCTCGCTGCCGTCCCGGGCGCAGGTCTCCCCCCCGCAGCCGGAGCACGTGACGGGCAGCGGCGTGGTCGCCTACATGGGAGGAGGGGAGGAGATGGCCAGCCCGGAAGGGGTGGACGACGCCGACATGCAGGGGCTGTGGCACATGCTGCCCTCCACCGGGGACAACTCCCCGGCTCTTCTCAGACCCCACCAGGGAGCCACCACCGCCCTGTCCGTCAGGGACCGCAAGACCCCCCAGGTGAAGACCCTGGGCCTCAGCAAGATCCCCGTGGTCGGAGCGGCAGGGAGCCGCGGCACGGCGAAGCCCCCCCCCCCAGCGGCCCACCATCACACGTACGCCGCCCGCCAGCCCACCTCGCCCGGCGAGAAGGAGCTGCTCAGCGACGAGGGGTACTGGGACACGCCCACCGCCACGCCCACCGCCACGCCGGTCGACGAGGGGATCCAGCGCAGCGAGAGGATCATCCTGTCGCGGGACAGCTGCTCAGGGGACAACCTCTACGACCTCTACAACGACCCGGAGGAGGAGGACAAGGAGGACGACCTGTCCAGCACGCCGTCCCCCTCGACCGAATACAAACTCAGCCCCTCTTCGCAGACCACCCCGCCGTCGTCCTCCTCGTCGCCCCCGTCCTTCCGCTCGCTGAAGGGGAGCACCAGCCTGCCCCGGGACTCCAAGATCCCCCTGAGCGTCCGGCAGTCCCCGCCGCCGCCGCACTCCGTCAGCCAATCGTCCCTCCCCTCCGTCCTGGAAGCCAGCGCCGCGCAACCAAAGACCCAGGCTCCTCCCCCCGCACGCACGAGAATCCCCGTCTCCAAAGTGCCAGTACGGCGCTCCGGACAGAACAAACCGGGAAACGCTTCAGGGGTACCGCCCACAGGAAGTAGTTTGCCTCAGCGGGGAGCCGTTGTCCCGCCCCCCCCCCGCCCCCCCCTCTGGACCTACATTTATATATCTCTAGACTGCTGTTACGACCGAGACAAGTGTTTTTCCCCAGACGAGGAAAATGTTGAACTCCGGAGTCAACGGCCAATAAATTCCTCAAACATCCTCAAAAAATAAGCTGTTCCCAAATGTTTTGGGTCACGGCCGTCTCCAGGAGCCTCTCAAGTTCTTTTTTTCTACTTCACTTGTGAAAGTCACAGGTACATGCCAAAAACTGGTCTATGAGCATTTGTTTGAAAACCCTGGGAGCTTGAGAGGTTAACTCTTGACAATCCGCTGACTTGGAAGTACTGAATGGAAGAGCTGTTTTGATTTGCTATCTCCATTTCCAGGCAATTCTTTTTTTTCACATTTTACTGCACCTTTTTTTACGACTTTTGCGTGACACGACTAGATTTGTGGACGATAGGGCCTGATCAAATTGAAGCCGTTTATTTGTCATTTGAACTGTAACAAACGACCTGCTAACCCTCTGATATTATAGATCCAACTTCTGATCCTCTTTTCATAAAACAGTCCCAACAGATTTAGTGGGACTGACCCGTTTTTTGAAAGGCAATATATAGTTCTTTTTTGAAGTAGGTCTATCACAGAGAACGCATACTGGCATATTAGCATACACATTAAGAACTGGGAGATTCAAATCTTCGACTATCTCCCACTTCCCAGCAGGGCGACTATCCTTGTATGGAAGCATCCCCTGCCTTACATCTGCTGTGATATCCTTCCTCAGTGGGAGAGAAGGCATTTCCCTGAACTGACAGATCCATCCTTTTGTTTTTGTTTTCGTTCAGTGTGGTTATCCTGGATGGGGATCAGCTGCCTGGCGGAGTGAGAGCTCGGTTTAAATCACATTGTATTGTGGGAATAAATCTGTTGGAATGTCATTATTGCTTGGATGGACCACCAAGGAATTCTTGCCAATGGAAATCATTGCAATAATCAAAAACTGCACAGCTGCAATGGTGCTCTGAATTGCACATACACATTAATGCACCCCCCCCCCCCCCTTCTCAAACATTCTCTAACTCTCTGCCTCTCTAACTAGCGAAACCCCCAAGGCAACAACAGTCAGGGAAACTCCTTTAATCCTGAAGGATGCTACATTTATACACAACAACAACACATTATTATTCAATTTTTGGACTCTTTTGAACTCTCTTTTTGTAGCAAACCCTGAGGGACTTTCGTCTCTGGGGGGAAGAATTACACTTAGAACATGCTTTTGCCCTATTTAAAAATGTCTTCTGGCACTGGTTTTAAACTTTGTTTTTCTAGCTTCTGGCTTCTTTACTAACACTGCATGGACGTCAACTGTGAATGCACCAGCTTCCCAATGGGCTATTTTCCCCAGATAGGAGGGAATCTGTACCCCTTCCTTTCAATTGAAAGTTCAGTTGATCATAGGCGTTGGCCAAACATTCAGACTAAATCAGTGTTGTAAATTGATTGTGGTAAACTACCGATTTATTTGGTTTAACTTGGTTCTTTTATATGAATTCTTTCCAATCTGCCTCAAAAACTATGCCGAAAAACACACACAGAGATTAAATCGCACTTCCCTCCTCCCTGCATCCGCATCGTCAGTATTCCACCCTCATTTGAAAGAACAAGATTCTTCCACTTTTGATTTGAAAAAACACCAGAGATGTGTGTGAGATTTGAATGTAGGTTGACATTACTGTAGACAACAGCGTTGTTTTTTCTTGAGAGCCTCTTTTTGTGGGCGGGAGTGGCAGTTGGTTTTATTTATCTATTTTGGAATAAGACAAACTGCTGTGTACAGCCTTACTAAGCACTGACTGTTTCAAACTGTTGGGTGCTCTGCCTGAAAAAGGCCTTTGTAAGCCATTCAGTGATGTAACCAGAGGATACAAAGTCGTTTCCATCTCTTTTCATCTCCATTGCAATTTCTTCCTTCTTCAAGACATCTGATCAATGGAAATAATCTACTGTGCAGGTCTTTCTGACAATATGCTCGAGTTCTACCAGTCATATGATAGGACTGGAATTATCTTTGTACACTTCTGGAGAATCAGATAATGTGAGGGTCTTAATGTGTTAAGGCAAGACGGAATCTGATCTCAATCTTGAAGTTGTGCTTTTTTTTTAGATGATGGTTATGGTACAACTGTGGACACCTTTCACTGTATAATCAGTTTTTTATGTATTTTTTTTTAACTTTTCAAGTTTGGTGACACTTTACAAAAAGGGTGCATTCATTTAACCATTAAGTTAACCATTAATTTACATTAGTTAAGCAGTATTCAGCATGATAATATAGGGTAAGGGTTAGGGTTAGCATTAACCCTAACCCTATCAAATAATATATAAATTAATACCTTTGTTAACATGAACAACATAAGAAAACATGAACACCATTACTAAATGTTTACTTGACACATAATCTAATTGTTAGTTAATGATTATTACTGCATTAACTAATTTCAATTGATGGTTAATCACCCTTATTGTAAAGTGGAACGTAAGTATTTATGAATCTGGGCCACTGGAATGATGCACATTTTCTTCTTCTAAATGTGTGTGTGTGTGTGTGTGTGTGTGTGTGTGTGTGTGATTTTGTTTCGTTTGCTGTTGAGAGTGGAAATCATTCCGTTCTCAGATATTTAATTAATAAACTCCTTTGTTTGTGCTGACAAACCAGCCCACCCCAGACTCTTTATGAGCACACATTCCACCTGAGAGAGAGAGAGAGAGAGAGAGAGAGAGAGAGAGAGAGAGAGAGAGAGAGAGAGAGAGAGAGAGAGAGAGAGAGAGAGAGAGAGAGAGAGAGAGAGAGAGAGAGAGAGAGAGAGATATAAGGTGGACTGATGCTATTTGTTGACATGCTGTAGCGTGGTGGCTCCCTATTGTGGCTCCGTTTCCCCCTGGAGACTTTGGCTATGGTCTGCTGGTCCTCTGAAACAGATCAGGTCATAACACAGCCTATTGATAGTCTGGCATCGACGGAGACGGACGCATGATGAATGTGTTGCTGCCTGCGGTGCACTCTGGTCCGCACCGGAGTGGAGGCGTGAGTGTTTACAGCCGGCCCGGCAACAATGAAAGGTTGCGCACAGCGCTGCGTGACTCTCAGCTGTGTGTATCAATAAAGAAGCTGTGTACGCTTGTGTGTGTGTGTGTGTGTGTGTGTGTGTGTGTGTGTGTGTGTGTGTGTGTGTGTGTGTGTGTGTGTGTGTGTGTGTGTGTGTGTGTGTGTGTGTGTGTGTGTGTGTGTGTGTGTGTGTGTGTGTGTGTGTGTGTGTTTCTGTCCGTTAAGTGTGCGCCTATGAGTTAGCGGAATATGAACAGGGGGGTAGGGCTTTGTCATGCTAAACAGGACTCGCATGTTGACGTGGTGCGCATGTATAACTTGCCCCGGGGAATCGGTGTCCATCTGTCGCGTTGCCAGGAACTGGGTTTGGTGCAGCGCAAAAAAGGAAAAACAAATCATTCTATTAGTATCTCTCTCTCTCTCTCTCTCTCTCTCTGTCCGTCTCTGTCCGTCTCTCTCTCTCTCTCTCTCTCTCTCTCTCTCTCTCTCTCTCTCTCTCTCTCTCTCTCTCTCTCTCTCTCTCTCTCTCTCTCTCTCTCTCTCTCTCTGTCCGTCTCTCTCTCTCTCTGTCCGTCTCTCTCTCTCTCTCTCTCTCTCTCTCTCTCTCTCTCTCTCTCTCTCTCTCTCTCTGTCCGTCTCTCTCTCTCTCTCTGTGTCTCTCGCTTACAGGTTAAAAGCCTTACATAATATGGTGACATCCCTGCGCCCACATGTCATAGGAGGTGACACTGATTGAGGGGGGTTTGGGTGGTGGTGGTGGTGGTGGGGGGGGGGGGGACGAGGCTCTGAATGTGTATTGGGGGGAGGGGGGAGTGCATGTGTGTGTCTGCACACACTGTGGATGCTGTGGCAGTGAACTGGCATATAAGTCTGAATTGATGTGTTGTTGCTATTTGAGTGTGTGTGTGAGTGTGTGTGTCTGTGTAGGGTATTGACACAGACACACAGTGCAACACAACAAAGCCACCATACAAAACAGTGAATAAGGGACGGGGTGGGAAGCAAACGAAAGAGGGACATAGAAATACAGGCAGGGGAGGCTGTGTGAATAAAAAGGATTTATTGTGAATCTGAAGTCGCCTGTCTTGATGCAAACTCCAAATGTTGAACTGAGCTAAGAAGTCATTTTTCTAAGCTAAAGTACTGTGTGTGTGTGTGTGTGTGTGTGTGTGTGTGTGTGTGTGTGTGTGTGTGTGTGTGTGTGTGTGTGTGTGTGTGTGTGTGTGTGTGTGTGTGTGTGTGTGTATGGGAGTTGCGTGAAACGGAGGGCAAACAAATGGGATATTTCTACATCCAAGAGGAAACGATTACTAATCCCATTAGCCAGAGACCCCTAGCTATTGATTCCTGAGGGCACGGGAGCACATGATACGATGACACGACGATGCTCTCTCTCATACAACATGCGACCATCTGACGATGGCGGGTCGCAGCGCTGGTCCGGCACAATCACAGAGAGCATCCAGCCTGATGCAGAGGTTATCCTGGCTCCTGGATGGTTTGAGTGGATGTGCGATCGGCGGAGCCCCCAAGCTCCATATCCAGAGCTGCACCCCGCATTCTGCACGGCAGCTTCGCCGCAATCCCGTTCCCATGGTAACTCCACTAGGTCAACCAATGGAAAGAGGGGGTTGGGCAGGAGGGCGGGGGTAACGTGGGTATGTGTGTGTTTGGGGGGGGTTCCTGTTGCTGACACATGTGCACGCGATGTGATACTGGTGCCGCAAAGACTTAACACACGGACACTCACGGGCACACAAACAGAAGTGCGCACAGACAGACGCACACGTGGGCGTTTGGATACAACACACACGCACTAAAACACACACGTGCTTGCGGACACATAAACAAACACACAAAGAAACACACACACACACACACACACACACACACACACACACACACACACACACACACACACACACACACAGACCTAGCGGTAAAATATTTTTCCAAGTGTAAGTTGCACACCCCAGATACTCTTTCCAAACCTCAGCTCTGATCCTCCATTATTTTAGCACCTCAGTTCACGGTCCCCTTGTTTGAATGGTTTACCCTGTGCAACCCCGAGACCCCCCTTATATGTAGCTCTCCTCTTTCCTCTGTGCTTATTATACCCTCTTACTCTAGTGTATCCTCAGCGCAATGATGGCAGCACCGCTTAGCCCTGAACAGGGCTGTGCGAGTACTTCCGCTTGTCAATAATTCATCGTCAGAAAAGCGACTGTGTTTAAAAGGGGGTGCAACATACTGCGATGGTGAGCTATGGCTTCCATTGAACAGCTCACACTACAGCGGTGTGGGGTTGAAGCTTGTAAACGGGTTGCCTTGGTGATAATAAAGAGGCATCGAAAGAAAATGATCGATATTTCGATATTTCAAAGGCACATACGTGATGCATATAGTTAGGCCTATAGATTTTTTATTTTATTCTTCAACTACAGGCCTATGGGAGAAATTATTTTTTGGTCTTCTTTAAATGGCATTTATCAAGTGAATACTGTGAATACTGAATACTGTGTCATCATTTCTGAGCCAGGGTTAAGGTATGATGCTCACTGATGGCAATAGTTTGTTGGTAGAACCCTCGCTCCTACACTATCCTGTCACCTCTTCAGTGGGCCACAGCCATTAATAAAAGTTGAATTCCAACTTGATTCTTAATGCTAAGAAAAATAATCGATGCTTACCGTGGGAGGGCATTTCGCCACAGGCGAGGCAGCGTGGTAGGATAGGAAGAACTATAGACATTGAACAACACTGCCATCTTGAGGCCAGCTAATAACGGCACCACCTATATAGGACTATCGCTATATATTATTAGCACTAGCCTGCCATTTAGTGATTTGACCATGGATGTTTTGGGTATTTTATATTTTGTCCTAAAATTATATTCGTAAAAGATTGAACAGATGCCTATATCAAACCTACAATTCTTTGTATTTATTACCTTTTTTCTTTTCCAAAAAAGGTGTGGATTTGGCACCTCGAAGAACTTGTTTAAGGTTGCTAAACAGGTACAAAGACTTCCTTGAAGAAACTGGTTTTGGATGCTATAGATACAGCGGATGTGCTGAGTGATAAATAGGCATACAAAGAACCCTTGTAACCGAGTCTACATTGAAAGACAATCACCAGGATAGGTATCCTAGAGATAGTGAGTAAGTTCAAATCGAATGCTGCTTGACTTTGTTCCTTTCAAGAAACACAATGTCTTTAAATAGTTTCTGATTAGTTCAATTTGATTCACAGTAGGTGCTTTGAGATGTTTAACCACAACCTTTACTTCAAACAAAGCAAAGCAAACAAAGAAACATGTAACAAATTGGCACCAATGACACCAGAACAATCATAATTTGGCACAGAGATTCACTGCAAGCAGTCGGCCTACAATCCACTCAAAGAGTATTCTAAAGTGTGAGTGTTAAACACAAGTAGATCATCGCGTTTGGATTTCTGGAAAATAATAAATGTAAATAAAACGGTTTGGCAGTTACAAGGTTATTTCTACTGATAACCTTTCCCACCTCTTTTGTGGGGTCAGAAACCTTTTACAAAATAAAAGTAAATTATTAAAATATTCTTAACATATCACATACACACACATGCAGGCCGATTCTTTATCAAACTGCATGACTTCCCCATGTTTCCTTTTGAGTCCTTGAATCATCCAAACCATTTTTATGAAGCAAACAACTTGTTTGCTCATGCAACATCTGCCAACCCTTAGAGCTTCAGGGGCTAGAGAAACAAAAGCAGTTTGACTATCTAAAGGCTAGAAAAGCAGAAGGTGCTACTGACAGATCTCTTGTTTCAACAGGAAGTACACTGTTATTTATGATAATCAATAACAACACGTGTTTACAGTGCCATCGGCCACTGCACACATTTCAATTTGTAAAGGATTTCAGACACGGAAATACAAATTGGCTTTATACGTGTATAGAAATATATTAATATATATATTTATTCTTTTAAGCACGCATCCATGCCCTGTGCAATGAGCAAACCACCAACCATTTCAAGATAGATTCAAATGTTGACTTTCATGACCAAGAAGTCAGCGATTAAGAAGGCCTTTCATGGAATGTTGTTGTGAGGGGCTGAGGGTTATCTTGACCTGCTTGCCATAAGTTGGCTTATGGCGTATGTGCCAGTTGACATATCCCTTCATGCAAAAACCTTAGTGAAAAAGGGAAAATTCCGCCGCAACAAATTGACAATTGACATTTTTTTCTCTCTTGAGCTGTTACGCCGATCTGTAAAAAAAACACGACGACACAAAATGCCGGCCAACGAGGAAGACCCAGAGATCCCAAAAATAAATAAAGTTCCGGCTTGCAATGGCTGCGTCTCATCCAAACTACAGCAGTTCAGTGTCCATAGTGCGCACACACACACGCGCACGCACGTGCACACACACTCACACACACACCCTACACCCACCCACCCTCAATTCGGCGCATGGATGTCCACGTCGATCATCGTGTACAACTCATCCTTCTCGATCTTGATAAGGGAGTAAATCAGGGAGTTGATCCCGTCGGTGTCCATGGTCCTCGCCGTGTTATGCAGCTGGCCCGGGTTTTGCGGGTTCACCTCGTTGTGGGTGTCCCTTAGGTGCCTCACCATCTTGTACATGCCCACCCTGGAGTCGGGCCGGGACACCGCCATGCCCTTGAGGGTGATGCGCCTGTGCATGTCGTCATCCTCGGCGCCCCAGCCCCAGTAGTTATTGGGGAAGCCGTTGATGCGCATGTACTGCTCCCTGCTGAGGGCCACCACGCCGCCAAAGTAGTTTTTGTAAGGCATCTGGAAGCCAAACTTGTCCATGGCCGCCGCCATGTGCCGGGGCTCGCCGTGGCAACGGTACAGGTTGCGGTCGTCCATGGGCACCAGGTCCACGTCGGAGAAGACGAAGCAGTCGTAGGCGTACTCCTTGAGGGACTCCACGTAGCCCACGTTGAGCAGCTTGGCGCGGTTGAAGGTGCCCTCGCCGTGCTGGTTGATGACGTACACGCCGTAGTCCACCTGCTGCCGCTTGAGGATGGGGTGCAGGTAGTAGAGCCAGTGCTTCAGGTGGTCCTTGCGGTTGCGGTAGGGGATGATGACGGCCACCTGGGAGTGCGAGGAGATAGTGGTGGTGGTGGAAGGTAATGGTCAAAAGGACTTTGAACGAGAATGTGTGAAGAGAAACTGAAGAGAAATAAGGCTTCTCTCTTTGGAGGGCAAATATGCTGTAAAAGGGCCTGTTACATGACATTGAAATGGGAGTTGTTTTGATATAATGTAGAATAATATTCCTTCCAATATGAATGTCATTGTTTTAAAATGTAACTTATATTTCGTTTTATGATTAAAAGTGTGCCACATCATTGTGAACCATAGATGATATTGTACTTTTATAATGATCTGAAAGAGCTCATCATTCAAAAACAGCTACAAAGAAAACCAAGAACCAGCCCATGAGCATGTGCATGTTCGGTTGCTTTACTTAAAAAGTGGATTCTACCATGAACATAATGTGGTCGATGGAATTAGGGGTATGAGAGCTTCCAGACCCCTGGATGTGCAAACGTGAAGCAGGGCCAGGCAGCAGGCAGGTCGTTGCTCCATGTTTGCATATCCTGCCTATTCATTTTAGTTTGGGTGCAACAGCACGCCAACCCAGTCCCGGGCACTATTCTAACATATGGATATTTCCCTACTCATCTAACTAAAAGTCTGAGCGTCAGTTTGACCACACCTAGCAGTGGACATGCCATGACCATGACCATGAGAGACCAGTACACATTGTTAATCACATTGTGCTGATTAGGAACAACGGCCTAACATGGAGGAATCATCATACTTGCCTCACCCATCGAAGGAAAACGCTATTTGTTATTTCTGTCCCTTAACACATCGTTTATGTTACAAACGCATATATTATCCAGAAGTAGCAGGGTGTAAAGTTGTATCAAGATCACCACTTCACTTGGCTTGGTAGCACACAAGAAAGCACGCGTGTAAGCACACCCACATACGTCAACATCATTGACACACAGAATTAAGACCAAAACTATATAGGCCTACTGCGTGATGTCAACATTACTGAGATGTGGCTTCAGGCTACTGTTAATACTTTTAAACTAAATTACATGTTACCCCGTTAACATAACCTGTCTCAACAGCTGGAACAACTTTACCATTAATACAAAAAATATTAATTAAAATATCAATTATATTATTTTTTATACATGCATGAACCAACAGTGTAGAGGTGTAAAAGACACAACCGTAGTGCCATTTCGGGCCTTTACCTTATGCCGAGAGATGCAATCCAGTGGCTTGAATCGACCTCCCTCATGAAGATTTTCACGACTCGCTTTCCGTACGTCGCTCATTGACCGGCTCCACTCGAACTCTATCCTGAGTGGACCCTCCAGCCCGGGAGGTGTAGGGGGACAAGGAGGCAATGGAGAGCTGCCGTTGAACTTCGAGACAATTGACTCTTTCTGTTCTTCAGGTATCATACCTGCCATAAGGCTTAGTTCAGCATATCGGTGGTCATGTGTATAGGAGTGATCGTTATTTAGCCAAACTGCAAGCATAAACGACAAAGCCAACAACACGACGATGAGGAAGATCCTTAAAAGTCTGTTCATCTTTGCGCGAAAATAAATGAGACATCTAAATAAAAATAAAAATAAAGCGAAAGAGGAAAGGAGACAACTATCACGCCAGTCAGCCAACTTGTTATGGGACTTCCTGTCCTCCTGATCACTTGGCATATGCCAGACGCGCACAGCAAAGAGTCACAGGACAGGTTTTCAACTCTCTTAACAATTGGTTGCAGCGGTTTGACATATCTTCAGGCGTGGGGTGTGGGGTGTGGGGTGTGAATGTAAAAGATCGCAAGCGAAATATTAAACTTTTTGATGAATAGTTCACATCATGGCTTTCGCCTCTGGAAACAACAGGTGCGGCTTTTCAAAAGAAACCAATATATAAATTGCCAAATGTCATTGTTAGTGTTCATACTGTGATTCATACTCATACTTTGCGATAACGATACCAATACGTAGTTTCTTTGTCCCAAACCACGATCAGAATCCACATCTCTACTTCCTTGTATATTCTCTCGTATAGCGCCATCTACTGGTTGCGGACGGACCCGCACGTTACTGTGGACGGCTTGAACGATGCTGTGTTCTGTTCGGTCTCCTGCTGGCAAGGCAAGTCCTCACACCCAGAAATCAGCTGTTTTAAAGTCTGCTTATCATCAACCAATACCTCCTATTTCTGATAAATATTTTAATCCTCTAACGCCCTAAAAAAACAGCGGTGGACTTTAAGCACAAGTGGAAATCTGCTTAATTGTTTAAAGGCTTGAGATGATAACACATAACATAGATACATTATTCTACTATTCAAATAAATGGAACACACACACACACACACACACACACACACACACACACACACACACACACACACACACACACACACACACACACACACACACACACACACACACACACACACACACACACACGCACGCACGCACACATTTGATTAATTTATTTGGAATGACCAATACTACAACACCATAGCATCCAATATTAATAAAGGGCCTATTATGTCCAAAACAACACAAACACTTTGCAGGTAACCACAACCAAGTGAATCAGTAGAGATACATGTATAGTTCAAGTTGTATCATGGGTAGAGATAACAGCGCCTTCTCCATACATGCAGACTGCCGATGATTGCTGACACAGAGCAGTACTTGGCTATTTGCTTAGAGATCTTCTTATTGAGTCCAGCAATTTGCATTCCTCTAACACAGTGTCTATGAACATGTCCAAGGCTACAATAAATTAGTCCAACTAGATTTGTGCTATACCACCTACCGTTAAAGCATATATTAATGGCTGGTAGGCCTACTTTAAAAAATGTTCAGAGAAACACAGGTCCATATACAGGTCAAAGCAACAACCCACTTCCAGAAACACAATGGTTTTTAAAAGATCATCAACAACAACAATGTCAGGAGTATTTGGAGAGTCTCTAAGAACACCTTCCAGGGAGTTATCATTGAAATGTCTAAACCAGTTAATTTATATTTTTTCGTTTATGTATTGTGCTTAGTCCATGTACTTTGCGTAGTTCATTCGCTGTAATGTCAACAATGCGATCGTGACGGGCAATGTATAGTCCTTTAAATGCGGGGCATCCGTTCAATATGTGCGCCGTTGATTCCAATTGTATATTGTTATGCAATAGGCAGAATGGCTCATGACGGTTTGGAAACCATAGTGAAAGGTTAGATTGAGTCGGGAGTGGTTGCAGTTTTGCTTTGATTACAAAATTTAGAATGCCTGCATTAACAGCTGGATTATGGAGCGACGAATGTGAAACTGCTGGGTGTATCCAATTTAGCTGTATGTTATTGTCATTACACAAATCATTCAGATCAGGCCAATCTGAGCCGACTCCAAAACCTTTGGCCCTGGTGTCCATCTTCCCGCTGGGTTTCTTTATGAAGCCCAGGAAACTTGGTTCTCCACGAGGGGCAAGGGGGATCTTGCGTTTGCGTAGGTCCAGCAACAATGAGCCCCGGGCCATTGCTCGAACAGTAAGGTTGTCGTTGTTCAGCATGCGCAATAGATGACTTCGATGTTGGGGACCCCAAGCCCCCCTCTGATTTTTTCATGAAAATAATACTCCTTGTCGTGGTTGTGTTAAGATGAATCCATTTCCCCACCAGCTGTAGTACTGTTTTATTGTTCAGTTCTTTCAAAGTTTTTTTGGCAATGTGCACATTGGCAACCAGGTGTTGGAATTTGGAGAGCGCTATGTCCTGAACTGCCTGAAGTTTCATACAGGTCGGCAGGGGGCATTGATCTATGAAGTCCAATCTAGTCTAGTCTTAGTGAGCGTTCTGGCGCCGATTGGTTGCCGTGCATCACCCAAGTGGGTGCTACATATTGGTGGTGGTTAGTGAGGTCCCCCCCTTCTTTTGAGTGTTATTCTGTTTTGCTATATGCTCTGTAAGGTGACCTTGGGTGTCTTGAAAGGCGCCTCTAAATTAAATGTATTATTATTATTATTATTAATCTAGCAGAATATTCGTTGTAGATGTCTCCTACCTGTTCTTGCCATTCACCTGCAACATTAAACTTATGACGAGATAGCTGTAAGTTTCGTGCCTTTCGTAGACACGAATCTCGTTGCCAGCTATTGAAAATGAGGGAGGGTGGTCATCCTTGGCCCTATACCATCTGTTGCCACCGTTGCGCCGTTCAAAGAGCACCGCGCACTTGCTGTTCTTGACCTCAAGCCCAGACCATTGCAGAAAGCGGTCAGTGTGTGACAGCATGTTTGTAATCACGTTCTCTTCTCTTGATGCGAGAAGGACGTCGTCAGCATAGGCCTGGACGGGGTTCGGAGATGTACTGCCGAGCGGGGCGAGGACGAGAGGCATATCCATTTCAGCCAATGGTTCAGAGCCACTATGAAATTAACAGCGCTCCATGGGCACACGCAAACACACACACACACACACACACACACACACACACACACACACACACACACACACACACACATACTTCCTCTGTGTCGATACAAAGGGCTCATTCCAAACAAAAAAATTCTTACTTCACTGGACTATGTAAGGAATAATGTTCAGCCATCGGTTATTATCTTAAAATAAGCCCTGGGGGACGGTGCTCTTGAGAGCTTTGTTTTTTGTCTTATGTAGGCCTACCTCCACAGCACCCTCAAGTAACCCTTCATCAACACCAACCGGAGATGGTTTAATTTAATTTGGACTTGTATATTATGGGCTACTAACCACTGTTAAACTCTTCGGTAGGTCATTGGGATGAACTATGGGTGATCTACCTCGCTTAAACATTAGCAATGTTTGCCTTCAACATTGGCCTGATTTGTGTATCGTGAAATTTAACTTTGCCTCTCAACACTTAAATTATATTGGTGATCTTTTTTTTTACGTTATTTCGAATCTATATCTAATCATGAAATGTCAACAGTCTCACACACGGTCTTGCTCGATTTTCTTCTAACCATATCTCGTTTCTTCAATTTAATTATAACAACCACTAGATGGTGCTAGGATATCACAAATGGGGAATGTCTCCCATGAACTGCGTTTGTTTGCGTGCGTGAGAGACAGGCCTGGGTTTTATGTTTTTGCATCAAGGCTTCAATCACACTTTTAAAGAAGTGAGTTTCCGTTTAAAGAGAAACCTGATCTAGCTGCCTTTGGAGGACAGAGTGGCTGTTTTCCGTTTGAAGATGCCAGACATCTTTTTTTATATCGTTTGCCACCACCACCAGCACCTATATTCTAGACAGAGGTCATACCCAAGACCTATAGACATGGATCCAGTTTACACGCCAGGGAGATACCCAGCATGCCTTCTTTGGAAAACCGGTTGCACTGACATGCATGATAGACATTCTCCGCCACGTCATCTGCATAAAACCAAACACCATTCCTCCAGCTGAACTTATACAGTATATGATGCCTAAAAACGACAATAGAATAAAAGAATAAAAAGGGTTTGGACAAAAAGTGGCTCCTTCATTATCATTCACACAGCAAGCACAGACACATATGTTTTATGTACCATATAGCATAAGATATATTGTTACCCTTCATACATCTGAAGATTTATTTGGCATTGAAATGAAGACAGATGGGAGTAAAACACACACACACAAACCACAACTCTTAAAACAGCCCTGGCTAGGTACAGAGTACTCAGCAGTTTAGTGAAACATGATTCACGTGTGTGTGTGCGCGTGTGTGTGTGTGTGTGTGTGTGTGTGTGTGTGTGTGTGTGTGTGTGTTTGTGGGGATGAGTGGTCTCAGCTGTGCGGGACACACAGCAATGACAGCCAATCAGGGCTAATTTAGAATCAGAGTGGTTTTGACGGCTCCATGGTCAGCTCAAGGGGAACAAAGTCATTTGTGTGTATGGCTGTGTGTTTGTATGTGTGTGCATACATGTGTGTGTGTGTGTGTGTGTGTGTGTGTGTGTGTGTGTGTGGAGGTCTTTGTGTGTGTGTGTGCCTACTAACCTTTCCTTTATACTCCACCTGCTTCTCATTGCCAAAGTGTATGCCACCAAATTCAGTCTTTCTGACATATTCAGCATTTCCTTTTTCAAGAGCAAATTGTGAAAATAAAAACATGAACTTATTTTTATTGTGAGGCATATTAACTCTTGTAGATAATAGTTATCTCTGCCTATCTCTCTCTTTCCAATCATCTGTCTCTCTGTCTCTCGCTCTGTCTCTTGCACTCTTTGTTTCCTCCTTTCATCTCCTCCAACAGATTAGGCTTCTGATTTATTCTCTCTCTGTCTCTGTCTCCGTCTCTCTCTCCTACTTAAACATCATTTTGACACCATTCTCTGCTATTGCACTATAAACCTTTATGCTGTTGCCCTGTGCAATAACTGTCATAATGATCCACTACATTATCTGAATAATTCAAATTATTCCCTCCAACACGTACACAGCTAGAATACAATGATCCTTTGTCCCTTCTGCCCTTTCACCACTCTATGCCGTGATTTACTCTCTCAGCCTTTTCCACTCTTTTCTTTGGTCAATTACATTACCGTACAGTCGTACAGTCTATTGCAAGTAACTGAATACGAACTGCCAGATGATGCGGGTTCTTCAGTATCAAAGTACAAAAATAAATAAAAACAATAATAAAAAACTGCTCCGTCTGTCGCCGGTTCCACTCAGCCTGCTATTGACGCCTGCCCACTTGTGTTCATTGACACTTTCGAAGCCTCTGTCGGCGGCGGTTCAACTGCGATCGCTGAGCACCTGACACCCGAGTCGAGTTCCCCCGCCGAACGCCATCACTACTGACGTTCATTAACCCTATTCCTGCGTCTCGGTGCACAGAGAAGCGGTACCCCCCCCCCCCCCCCCCCACACACACACCCACACACTTCCCATCCTCTGCGAGCACCCCTCTAGCCCTCCCCCCACCCCTCCCTCCGCGGTCTTGTCCTCGACGCGGCCACGACGGTAACTTCCGTTCCTGCGGTGTGCCGGTGGCTGAGGGCTGTCCCCCTGCTTTGCATGTGACATGAGCTTGAGCGTCCCCCGGATTGGCCCCCGGGGGCCTCCTGTGTCAAGTTTTTAGGAAAGGGAAAAGGAAGGCATTCATTAAGGGCCTGCTGGCAGGCTTCAGCCCCCTTCCCTCCCCCCCCCCCAACCCCCGTCACCCACCCCAATCCGGCTGTCGTCTCCCGTCCCTGGTTTGTGGATCGGTGGCTTTGCATAGGGCGGCTCATCTCCGCGCTTGTGCTCGAATGCAAAAATCTCTGTGAACCCTCTACTTCCGCGTATGGACTCTCACAATCAGGATGCATTTCTTTGCAAAAGTGCTCCATGCAAAACCTATGTATAAAAATGCAGTATAAACAGTATGTGTTAAATACACTGTGAGGCCTTTTTTAGTCAACAGTACTAATTTATTGGGAAAGAATTTTACATGTTGTACTCATGAAGGGTTGGTTCCTGAGTACACACACACACGCGCGCGCACGCGCGCGCGCGCGCGCGCGCACACACACACACACACACACACACACACACACACACACACACACACACACACACACACACACACACACACAGCTCCTTTTCCAATGATGACAGTAGCCTTGTTCTGGCCTTTATTGTGTAAGGTGCCAGTAGGTATTTTCAAAAGGATGTCATCAATGTCATTGATACTGCGTTGCATGGGGTTGTACACTAATTCACACATAATTATGTATTTTATATTCCATTTTTGCTAATTCCATTCCGCAAGATTCCATTCAGTTCCACACACTGGCGCTTTAAGACTCTGATTGAGTTCACTTGTTTAGACTTTCAAGTAAAGTAAGTCATATTCTCCTTTAATACTTCCTTATGTATGAGCCATATGTGTTAGACCTCCTATGTACTAAAATAGTCCAGGCCGTTAATTATTTTTATAATCTATGGTGCATGCAAATACTCAGACACACACACACACACACACACACACACACACACACACACACACACACACACACACACACACACACACACACACACACACACACACACACACACACACACACACACACGCAAATGCTCGTGCGCACGCTCGCACACAGACACACACAGGCCTTCATACAATCAAAGAAAACCTTCTCTGAGGAGCTTGCCACCTTTTCCTCTGCACTGAATTAATTTCTCATAATTAATGAAAACTGTGCTGCCGATTTTAAAACAGAGTGACAATTTTTGATGAGTTGTCGCGCTACTCAACTACGATCCCCCCCCCCCCTCTCCTTCGTCTCCTTCAGCTGTTTCTTCCTCTCCCTCTTCCTCTTCCTCTCCCCCCCTTTACTTCCTCTTGACACGTGTCACATTTTTGGGATCCCGCTCTCCAGGGATAAATGCCAGATTACATGGTGTAGTATTTTTATCCGTGGTACATTAACCGGCAGAGCTTACAGCATCAAAGCTTGCAAGAGATCACACACACACACACACATCCACACTCACACACACATGCACACATAGGCAGAGACACACACACACACACACACACACACACACACACACACACACACACACACACACACACACACACACACACACACACACTCACAGATATATGCATCAGGAGTGAAACGAAGGCTAGTTGAATGTGCCGCCTTTGATCTGTTCCTCTCCCACTATCGTAATTACCCTTGTGACATGCACAGATGCACACACGCACACACACACACGTCTTCAATAATTGTGTACGAGGAGAAATGAATACATCGAGCAAAAAATCATGTTAAGATGGTGAGATGGTGGCGGATATGATGGGTTGATGGGTAAGGTTTCTACCCAAACCCGGAAAAATTAAGAGCCACACCAATCATGACAGAATAGTAGCAGGATGAGACACAGCATCAGAAATTGTACCTTATTGCCTCCTATCATGGATGTTATTTATTCATTTTACAACCAAACACAGGGCTTGTTAATGGACCCTTATCACAGACATGTCATCGTACAGCAAACAAAAGTGCCACTCATAACCCTTATTATGGTTCTGCTCATGTAATGTACCAGTGCACAGGCAGGTGACTAACCTTCACTAGTTTAGTTTACTAGATGTCTCCTGGTACAGGAACATTGGCAGAGCCATAACTAGTGTGACGAGAACACCTGTGTTTGTGCTCAACATTGCCTCAGTGCAAAAGATGTGTGTTGCAGGGTTGGAATGATGACCCCCCCCCCCCCACACACACACACACACACACACACACTTCTCCAAAGCATCGCCCAGCATCACCAGATCACATGTCCCTGTGAGCTCTGTGTCAGAAGACGTCTTGCCACTGTCTGGGAGATGAATTCTTTATGGACGTGCGTGTTGCCCACAGGCCAGTCACGCCACGTGGCCTGGTGATCAATACGGTGGCGCTTCAGCCTGCAACACATCTCATCCTCCACCACACACCTGACCAAGCAGACAGTTATATTGGATTTATTGGATATCGTGGTGACGTAGAAATCGGGGAACAGGAGATGTTTTGTTAAATGAGAAGATTGTGTGTGTGTTGAATGAGATTGAAACCACGGTCTGGTGATCCTCAATGACTGTGACCGTACAGTGGATTTTGCACCATGGCCATATTTACATTCCGAGTGTGTGATATTAACTTCCAAGGATGTCAGACAAAAAATGTAATACATGAGTTTAGTTTCTTCAGTCAAAAACTCCTCATTATAGGGTGAGGGGAGATATCCAGAATGGGACGCCAACCACCCACTACTCACCATTCAAACACCAGGTGGAGAAAGATGATGGTTGGGCTCTTTCTAACAGGTGAGAGTGAAGGCCTGCAGGAAACACACACACGTGAGAGACAGAGAGACAGACGGACGGACGGACGGACATAAGAGGTGGGAGACGGCGGAGAAGACAGACGGGCGGGAGGCAGAGATTAGTTCAGTGTCTGCTCTGGTGTCCTCTGTGGAAGAGGGATGGAGAGAAACTGGAGAAACTCTCTCTCTTTCCCTCTCTTTGTCTCTCCCTCTCCCTATCTCTGTTTCTATCTCTTTCCCCTCTGTCTCTCTCCATCACACTCTCACTCTCTTTCCCCCTCTTCCTCTTCCTCTATCTCTTTCCCTCTCTCTCCCTCTGTGTCTCTCCAACCTATTTTCCACTCTACCTCTATCTATCCATCTATCTATCTCTCTCTCTATCTCTCACTCTCTCTCTCCATCTGTTGCATCCCTCCTTCAAGTGCTTACAGTTTGATTGACGTTCGGAAGACACCTCCCCCGGGCGAGAGCTGGTTGCGGCTACTCGATGGTTTGGAGGCCGCTTGCCTTGTTGACCTCCTCAGGGGTGGGGGGTGGGGGGGGGGGCATGGTGGTGGTCGATTGGAGAGACTCGCTGGCCTTACTTTATGAGGTCACTCCGGAGAGCCCTGGAGAGAGCATGCACGTGAGTGACCATGTGGATGTGTTGCATGAGAAAGAGAGAGCTTTGTGTGTGTGTGGGCGTGTGCTTGCTTGCTTGTGTGCGTGCGTGCATGTGTGTGTGTATTCCTGTGTTTAGCCTGGGTCGAGACACTCAAGGGAGTGGGATGAGTGTGGCGGTGGAGGGGCTGGAAGGGCCCTTCAGACAGCACGGTTTAGCAGAAATCAATAAGGATCTATTTATTGAGTGGCTCACACCTCGACCGCGGCTCATCCAATATTGATACGGCTGATAAAAAAACCCAGGGGGGTGAAACTGTGCCTGTGCCCACCCTGTTGACTGTCTGGGTGTATGCGCACACGTTTTTTACATATTTATGCAGCATTGGGCTACATTCAGCATTGGGCAGTGTGTGTGAGTATGTGTGTGTCCATGCGCAGGGGAGTGTGTTTTCACCTACAGGTGGCTAAGTGGCTCCCTGATGAGCTCGTAACCCCTGGGAGTGAACTCCAATCTTCTCACGTGACCTTTCACCCCCCCCCCTCGCACCCAGTCACTCAGAGGGAGGCGGGGCCAGCTGACAGATCCAATATATCCCTCCAGACATCAGCTCCGCTGCTGGCTTCCATTTCCATCACGGAACATTCCTCAGGAACGTTCAGGAGCGTTTAGCAACATCTTGCTAATATTACTGCGATTAAACATGTGTTTTCAGAGAGCCCAAAATTAAGTTTGAAACTCAAACTCTTTGTATATGAAAATGTTCACAGTGATTAAACCTCTTCATTAATTCACTTTTAAATTAAAGTTTGTCAACACAGGTGCCCCTTGAAGTTTAAACTCTAGAAAATGAGGAAGTTATATTCATTATATTTTCTAAAAACCCATCCACAGCCACATAGTCTCTCCACCCGTCCTCCTGTAGCCGATTAAGTTGTTGTTTGGGTACACGATGGTTGGCTGTGTTCGGAGTAGTTGGGGTGTTAGTGTCTCACGTCTCTCCCTTTCTCTGTGTGGGGCACCTTTCCCCCACTGGGGGTCTCTGACAAGATACGACTGAGGGGCTTACCCCACACTGAGAGTGCCTCTCTTCTTTTAATCTCTCTCTCTCTCTCTCTCTCTCTCTCTCTCTCTCTCTCTCTCTCTCTCTCTCTCTCTCTCTCTCGCCCTCTTTCTCATATCACCTCAATTTCTCCACAACTGTATACCGACCTAAAAATCGTAATAATTCATAATCTCACTCGTTAATACTGATGTGTTTTTCTGAGGGGGGTGTGGAGACGGGGGGCCGCCCTGCTGTGTTTTTGGTCAGGCGGGAGGGCTCATTGCGCTCATTGCGCTGCTGACGTGACGGTTTCAGCCCGGGCCTTGGGAGTCACCTGTCCAATTAAAAGGCTGACGGGAACCATCGTCATCCCGCCCGACGGATCTCAGGGTGCGAGGGAAGAGGTTTAGCCAAACACCTGCGAACATGTCCGCTCTCATAAGGGGGCTTTCTTGCCACTTCCTGACAAACCTTTTTTGTCCAAATCCAGGTTTAAGTGTGTCGCAATTGAAGGCCCCCTGAGGGGAGACGGTTGTCACCCCAAAAGACAAATGTTATTTCTTGCAACCCAAAAAAAAATCATATAATTTTGCGTTTAGCTCATGCCAAAGTTAAGTGTCTAAAATCATAGGTTGCTTAGAATTTCACTTTTTCTTTTCATGCATACGCTTAAGGACTTTTTTCTCATCTGATTACTGCCGATTGGCTGAAAGAGAGAGAGATTCAATATATTAAATTCCAGAGGAGAATAACCTCCTCAATCGTGGAGCCCGGTGTTCCACCTCTGTACCGAATGCAACAGATCACACGCAGACACATTGTCAATGACAACAGGAACAGCGCTATACAAGTTGTATGGATTCCAACAAGTGAACAGGGTTTAAAAACACAGTGAACCAAATGCCTCCTTCAACCACAGTACCCGGTATATTACCGGGATAACCTTTCAGGCACTGCTAGTGATTTTCCCTATTCACACAAGCAAGTACGTTCCGGAACATTTTCATCTTGTGCCCCTTCACAGATGGTATTACAACCCCGGAATAGATGAGGCTAAGGGACAGTCAGTCCAGGTGATGGCGGTTATGAAACGCATATAGAGGCCAACTGCCGTAAACCTTGCGGAGAGGGGACGTAAATGCTCTGGAACATTACAGGGAAAGAGTTGACTTGTGAAATTGGCTTTATTACCAACACCATTTGAAAGCCAAGCTAAAACTTCCTGTGATGACGGAGTGTTTTGTATCGTGTTTCGTGTTTCGTGTTTCGCTTCTTATATCTTTGCAATGGTTGGAGGCAATATCTGCATGTTATCCAATATGC
>NC_082404.1:12715874-12721135 GCF_031168955.1 Gadus macrocephalus
AGCACAAAAGGAGAAATTGATCCTACAGAGCCCCTGAAAATTAAATATAAGAGGCTAGGAAAGTAAAACAACAACAATAGCGGCGCTAATTAGCAGCCAGCTCCGTCTGTGTTTTATTCAACCTAACCCAGCTGCTGTTGCACTTGCAGCATAGCCTCAAGTGTTGTTCATCTGCGTTTTCGGTCAGGAAGAGAATGAATATATTCGACGATGGAGTCCGCCATCAGCACCATCCTCCTCAATCTCTCCCCGGCTTTTTCAGCCTTTTTTCTGCAAACAGTGGCCCCCATTTCCTGCATTAACTACGGGCCTTAAAAAACGTCCCTGTTCAGCCCTCCATCCATCCATCCCATTTTTTATTATTTACTTTTATTGCATATTCCCCGGTCAAAGTCACAGTGCAGTGAGGCCCGTCCCACAACCTGCTAGGAGGTGGAAGTACCGAGCGTCAGGCAGAGACCCTGAATGGGCAGTCTGCAGTCCTTGGCTGGGTCACATTAGGCTAATTTATTGGCCACGGGCAATTGACGGTGTCTAATGAGGCTAATCTGCATGGCTTTAGTGCTGCTGGGAGAGGGGAGGAAGTGGCACATCCGCCAGGCTAAAGTGACACGCGCACAGAGAACGGGAGAAGTCCCCCATGGAGAGTGTACCTAGACGCGTCCGCACTGCCCACTGCGTCTGCCCCCCCCCCTCCTTCTGCTTGATGTATGGCGTAGATATACAAATTGGTTCAGTGATACTAAGCTTAGCTTGTTCGGCTGTGTTTGTGTTAACCAGTCAACTGCGGGGAAACACGCGTGTTGGGGTGTAGTTTGGGTGCATACTTTTTTTTATTTGGTTTTATTCAGAAGTTAAGTTGGTATTTTTAAGCGTACTGCTGAATATGAATGACCTCGGGATTTAGATTTTTTTTTTCTGGTTGTAATGTCAACCTTAAGTGTTTTATTTGTTCTCTTCTCTTGTGCTTCTTCTTGTCTCTCCTCTCTCAAAGGCCTACGGATTCAAATAGCAGCACTCAGTTCATGATGAGTGAAGCCTGTAAATGTCCAGAGAGAGAGAGAGAGAGAGAGAGAGAGAGAGAGAGAGAGAGAGAGAGAGAGAGAGAGAGAGAGAGAGAGAGAGAGAGAGAGAGAGAGAGAGAGAGAGAGAGAGAGAGAGAGAGAGAGAGATTTCCCCGTCCACTTCACTTCACGTCCTAACGCTGTACCTTATGGATTGAATGGGGTAAAGCGAAATTACTGTGGCGACGGCCGGTCTTCTGTGAATATCTGTGCCTCTAAAGTATGATCTGCTTATGCCACGTTGAGTGCTGCACATCTGAAGGGCCTCTGTGTGATTGAAGTCTGGAGGACGCAACGTTGGCCTTCCTGAGACCGAGAACAACGCAATACCCCATCTGGGCTTTTCACCAAGTAGAAAGGTAAAAATAAACCTTTAGCGGTGGGATGCAGCTACAGCTTGTATAGAGGACAGGATAAGGTGCTCTGAATATCGGATATCTCTAGAATTTGTTTTACAAGGATGGTGAATGAGCGTATTGTAAATGAGGGCTTTTCTGTGCATGCTCCAGGGCATCTGGTTGCGTCTTCTTCTTGTTTTCCGTCGAGTGTGTTGTTCGAATCCTCCTCAGTGGTTGATTGGTTTATAGGATGGTCTACCGGCAGAGTACACAAACATGCGTGTGCGTATGTGTGTCCGCTTGCACACACACACACACACACACACACACACACACACACACACACACACACACACACACACACACACACACACACACAAAATAAATAACCTTGGCTGGAGTATCTTGTCCACATTCAGAACACTTGAGTGCCATTTACATATTTCCCCATCGACCGCGTCCACCACAGACTCAAAACATTATGATGGCTTTGTTTTGAGGAAGGTTCTGATTGCAGCCGTCATGCGCCATGCAAAGAGTAACTAATACTTAGGGGTTATTGAGCCAGACTTAACGAAATGAAACCGAGCAAACAACCAAACAGGGAGGAAACACAAAAATGGAAAGAAACGGCGTCTCCATGTTTCATTGTGGAATCTGTGATCCGGGACTAAAAAAAACGCCATTGAAAAACTAGTATTTAAGGACGTATTTAGGCCACAGTTTACCGCCAATGCAGCACTCTGTGATGTACACGCACATTTGCATATATTATGACTTGGTGTGGGGCTGTGCAAACGGTTTTCTTAATTAGGGATAAAAAGTGATCTATCTCCTCTCCCCTCCCCCCCTCCACTTAAGTTTTTCTGCGCTGCGTGCTGTTGGAGAGTGCGGCTGTCGACAGGGAATTAACTCAACAAAAGCTTCCCTTCGCACTGACGAAGCGCAACTTCCGCTGCTCGGCCCTAATTCCCTGTGTTTTCGCCCCCGCTGGTGAACGCGCCGTGATTAGCGGCTGGCTTTGGGGCTCCGGGGGCTTTGAGACGCTTCAAACCAGAGTTGGGAGGATAAATGCGATGGGACGTTTCTGGGTTGGGATGGCTTGGTGCTGGATGGGGGGACTGTGTGAGTGTAGTAGTCGGACCGGTCCATTATACTGGGAGACAAACACTGGTCTTGTGCGTCGTCGTGATGGGGAGTGTGGAAAGTGTGTGTGTCTTGTGTCGCGGCGAGGAAATGTTATTTTGAATTTGTTTTTTGCATAAAAAAAATACATGCATTACAAAAGGATTTGTACAGAAAACAACAACCTTTTTGGATTTCGATCGTAAATATATTTGTATACCTTCTTCTTTAGAAGCCGGTCTTGAAGTCTTGCTGATTCCTCAGAAAAAATCCCCATCAAATAAAGTCGAAAGCCGGAGTAAGAGGGTGCTGTAAATATGGCATTATGCACGATTTGTTCTCACAGAGTGTACACCTTATCGACAAGGCCGCCGTCAAACAGAACAGCACAAAAGAGAAAACGAGGACGGTCGACCTTTCACCTTTGTCTATCGTTCACCTAACCAGATACAGACAAAAGCGGGCTACGAACAGAACAACACTCCGCACGCGCAATCCCACCAGCGGTTTCGCCCGGAGCCGAAGACCTAACCCCCAGAAGGGATATGCGATACAGCATCAAATGTCCTCGTTAGGTTCAAAACCTTTTAGCGCTCAATTGTACTGTCAGATCCGATACCACAGGGACAGAGGACTATGCAGATGGCTTGCGACCCGTCCTTGATCCCCCTCGTATCCCGGCCCCGCCCCGACTGATTCATCTCAGGAATAAAAGGGGGGGGGGGGGCTGCTGTGTTTGTGTTTGTTGTCTGTGGATGTCGGTGCAGTTGTTGCCTGTGTTTGAACACAACGGCATCTCGAAGGGAAACGCAACAACAAAGGAACACATAATCCCTCCACTTGGCCCTTTGGCTCCGCCATTTCCTGGTTTCGGTCACATGGTTGTTATTGATTTTTTTCTTCTCTTTGGGGGTAGGGTGAGGTTTTTTTTTTTGGGGGGGGGGGGCAGTGGTATTTTTTGGATCCCATTGGAAACGATGTATCACCTGGGAATACGAAGTTGTGTGTTTTGATTTCAAGGAGTTATTATATGAGACGCAGGGGGTTTGTTTAGGTTGCCTGTAGCAAACACGCATACACACATAGACGCACACATGCTCGCACCCACATGCACGCATGCATGAAGGCACCTATGCACACACACACGCACACACACACACACACACACACACACACACACACACACACACACACACACACACACACACACACACACACACACACACACACACACACACACACAGGGGCATGTCCTACTGGTAGGAGCCAATTGTTTGGGATGATGGATGTCACACTCGCGCCCTTCAGCATGGTCCCCCCGCTGCTTTTAATTGCCCAATCAGGAAGCTGGAACATTTGTTATTGGGGAACAGTTATGACCAGATGACAAACCTCATACACACCAAATTGCATTTACTGTAACACATCGATACAAACACACACGCACACACACACACACACACACACACACACACACACACACACACACACACACACACACACACACACACACACACACACACACACACACACACACACACACACACACACAGAGAGATGCAGACGTTAACGTGCAAGTTGCTAATTGCAGGTTTTAGCTAGCTTTCATCCTTTGACTGTGATTGGGTGGTGGGTGTGTGGGTGGATGGGTGATGAGGGGGTAAACAATTCTTAGAAGAGGAATTGATGTTGTTGGTTTTTTGTTGTTTTGTGTGTGAGGCGGAGATGAGGCTGCCTCTCTGTTGTGAGGGAACATTGCACAGTGTGATACAGGGGGTACCTGCTCCATTCATTCATTCATTCATTCATTCCCTGAGGAGTTTCATCCCAAGAAACAACGCAAGTGTTTTGCCATGCGTCACATCCATTCCATTGACAACAAAACCAAAAGCGAAAGGAAATTATGAAAGGAAGATGGGAGAAGGCCAGACTTGGTGCTTTGCCGTTCCCTGTATTCTCTCTTTTTCTTCTTCTTTTGTGCAGATGTAGCAGTGTGAGGATGGGCATAGGTGAGCTCTCTGCTAAGAATTCTGTGTTTCTATGAAAGGAATAAAGTCTATCCAATTGATTTGGCCCTGATCCCAAATCAAAGTGTACATGCCATATGAACAGCAGGGGGCAGTATTATACCAGAGAATAATACAATATTAAAAACGCTTTGCCCGGTCTCTCCCTTTCTTTCTCTCACTCTCTTTCTATTTCTCTGACTTCTCTTCTCTTTCTTTCACAAGATCTCCGCCATCTTCATGGACTGCCATAATTTTTGTCTCTTTATGTCGCAATTTGTTCTTAATATTTAACTCCCCGTCTATCTCCCACTTATTTTCTCTCTGGCTCCCACTCAAATAAAGACACATACACACCCACACATAAGCTCACACACACAAATACACCCGTAAACACACATATACCCGCCCACACACACATTAGCACGTGAAAACACTTTAACCTTCTCTCATTCTCTTACACAGACACACATCCCCACACAAATCTAAATATAAACACCTACAATCAAGCGCACGCACGCACACACACACACACACACGCGCGCACACTTGCACACGCACACACATGCACATACACACAGACATCCACATACACACACACACGCACACAGACACGCACACACGTCTATGAGCTAATCTGAAGTCTGATGCACGCCGCTCAATTATGAGTTACAATGCGTGTAATTACAAAAGGAATAAAATGCATTTCAGTTTTCATTAATGAATTT
>NC_082404.1:12721235-12739453 GCF_031168955.1 Gadus macrocephalus
AAAGCGTGTGCGCATCCTCCAACCTCTATCGCCGCGTGCCCTCTCTCCGATCGCCCTCACCCCGCCCACCCCCCCCGACCCCAACCCCCCCCCCCCCCCCCCCCCCCCCCCCCACACACACACACACACACACCTCGTCCCCTGACCGGCTAAACGTGTTTGAAGTGGCTATTAGTCAGAAATCAAAGCCCGCCATCGCGCCCATCTCCGCCCGCGTGCCCTTTTAGAATATTCAGCGGCTGCCCGCTGGCCTTTTTATCAACCCACCCCCCCAGAATAAAAAATAATAATAATCAAAATCAGAATGGACCTTCATGTGCAATCATACTCCGTCTACTGTTATGGCCTCCACTGTCAATGCCATTTATAATTCATGCACCCATGCGGCTCGGTCCGGCGGTGTGTCAAGAGGTGGTCCGCGAGGGTCTCCAGCGTTGCACCCGCGCTCCGTCAATAGCCCCCGCAGCGTGCGGATGGCTGGTGGTGGGTGGGAGGGCCGCGGGGGGAGGTCTTTTGAATAGTGGTCATGCTAGTTGCCTGACGCAGACACTGTTCTATAATTACGGGAACTTCAAAAACTTTCATCCAACTTTCATCCCCCCCGTCCCTCTCGCTCTCTCTCTCTCTCTCCTCTCTCTCTCTCTCTCTCTCTCTCTCTCTCTCTCTCTCTCTCTCTCCCTCGCCCTCCCACTCTGCCTTCCCTTCGGTCCGTTTGAAGCTGCCCACTCCTAAACTCTTCCCCTCATCTCTGTTTGTTAATTTAAACGTTTGCAGACGTTTCATCTCCCTCCGTAGGTGTCTCTCTTTCTTTTTTATTATTATTGTTTTATTCACAATAAAGGTCACCCTCATTTGTCCGCACACACACACACACACACACACACACACACACACACACACACACACACACACACACACACACACACACACACACACACAAAGGGGGGGACCCACCGTTGAGACAGAGGTCACACTGTCATATGGACACAGGACGGGATGAAACACACCCCGCTGACAGGCTGACAGAGAGACAAACAGACAGAGAGACACACGGACAGGCTGACGGACACAAGATTGACTGGAGATACTGCAAGGCTGGCATTAAGGATTTGCCAGCTGCATATCGGAGGGCGTCATGCAGAGAGAAAGAGAGAGAAGTGTAGAAAAAAGATAATACAATAAAAAGGTAAGCCCCCCCCCCCCCCCCCATACCGAAAGGTGGAACATGGTCGGGGGGCCGGGAAAGGTAAAAGTAAAGAAAAGACAGAAGAGAGAGAGGAGAGAAGAGAGAGAGAGAGAGCGAGAGAGAGAGAGAGAGAGAGACGAGAGAGAGAGAGAGAGAGCGAGAGAGCGAGAGAGGGGGACAGATGGGGGGGGGGGGGAGGGGGACGGGGACATGAGGGAGTGAGTGAGTGACGAGGTGTGCAGTGGGCAAACGAGAGGGAGAGATATCAAGAATGATATGGCCCCGCTATCTCATTCGCTGGCCGGGGAAGCGGCGGAGGGACAAGACGGAAAACTAATCACGCCGTCACCCCCAGCCACCCTAACCCCCCCCCCCACACACACCCCCCCCCCCTCCTTGTGGCCCCGGCCCGGTGCTCCGCTGCGGGGATGATTGACGACGAGGACACACTGAATGGAGATTCTCCCCAGTCCCCCAGATTAGAAAAAAGCCCTCAAACAAATGAAGGCCTGGAAATGCTGCCCTGGGGATCGGGGACTGAGAGAGGAGACAGTGCTGAAATACACCCCGCACACACATAAATGTATGTGTGCAGACATATATACACGCACAGTACGCACACACATGCTGGTACACACACTCATACAAGTGGACTGTAGACCATGCATGCACACACACACACACACACACGTGTACGCATATTCGACGAGCTATAAGTACAAGCACGCACGCACGCACCCAAACAGACACACACACGCACACACACACACACACACACACACACGCTTGCAGGAATGAATGCACAAATGAACGGACAAACGCGCACACACACACTCATGCACAACTAAAGGGATGATGGCAAGACAAAAAAAAGGGTGGATTGCTCGAGAGAGAGAGAGTGATAGAAAAAGTGGGAGAGGGAGAAAAAGCGATCAAAGAAAGTGTGGATTGAAAGAGAGCACGATGGCTGATGGGGTGCGGAGGGAGAGGAGCAGAAGTGGGAGTTTGAGATAGTTTTGCCGGATTGACAATGAGTTTGAGGGAGTGAGAGATTGAGAGTGAGAGGAAGAGATGAGAAAATGAAAAGGGGGGGGGGGAAAGGAATCGCATGTGGAAGGTGAGTGAGAGAGAAAGCATAGTCACACTAATTAGAGGGCCTGAAGAGACAGGCAAAATGTGAAATGGTGAGACACTTGGAGAGAGAGAGAGAGAGAGAGAGAGAGAGAGAGAGAGAGAGAGAGCGTTATAACTCAAAATTGCCTCCTATACCCATACCCGCAAGCACACATGTACACATACGTGTACACACACCCACACCTACACATGTTCTATATTTCTAACACACACCCTCATGCTCACCTCTGCAAATGTGATAAGGCGCATTTATCAAAATGTCCCCTCCTCTCAGACCCTCGCACAACCTTTCTACTAAAAATGGCCGACCGCGACACAGATGACCAGAATGATAACCCACCCGCAGATAAAAGAATGGGTGTTTTTTTTCTCACAAAACAGAAAGAAAACAGGTGATATATGACCAGATATTAAGAAAAGTTGATTTTATAGATCTCACATGACCCCAGCATGAGTGACCTCCCATTCTCCCCCAATGGCGGCAGGTCTAAGGTTTTTAATGGAGTCCCGGTGAGTCATATATCAGCGCTGCGCGCCTCGTAAAACTGCCCGGCCGGACTCACAGTCCACCGCCATCACCGCTCGCTCGCAACACTTAGGAGGTCGTTCACGAGCAACGAGTCGATGTATTAACAGGAAAAGATTTTAATAAAGTTGGGGGTGGTAGGGAGTTGATGATGGAGGTGTTCGGGGAGTGTGTGTGGAAGTGGAAATGTCTAACCCCTCTTGATTCAGTTCACTTTCTCTCCCGTGGACTTTCTCTCTCTCTGTTCAGGTTCACTTCCTTGTCTCCCTCTCTGTTTCTCTGTTTGTAGGGGAGCGTATATTGTGTTTAAGCATCAATGTGACATGGTTGTAAGATGGCCCAGAGTGTATACTATGAAAATATCTAACTGAAATTCAACTTGATGCAAAAGAAAGCAAAAGTTTCACAAACATCCCCAAAAATCCAATGAATCGTCACATTATGTTTATTTTTTTACACTTATGAAACTGCAGTGAATATGTCATCTGTAAATACTTACCTCTTTTCATTAGGTCTTTTGAAGTAAATTATATTACGACATTATTTCACTTTAAGTATAATGCCAATAACAGTTTTCCTTTTTATGGAAATCATTTAACGTATAAATTAGTTTCAAAATAAAACTCACATCAATACGGTCCCTGGGCTATTTAAGTTAGGGTCTTCTGAGTTTCATTCGTGCGTTGGGCCATCACGTCGTTAGCGAAACGAGCTGCACCTGAGCTGTCCAGGTGTTTTTTATTGGTCAGGCAGTTGTCAACTTGGGAACGGTTGAAACTTACGAGGACTGGAGGACAGGAGGACCGAGTGCCACTGGTTGCTGCCAAAATGCATTCTGGGAGAGTTGCCGTTCCAAAGTCCACCCAGGTCACCTACTGATGCAGGCACGAGCAAGAACACGTCCTGGCATTTGGAGTGTACCTGGCTAGATGCAGACTTTTGAACGGAACAGTGCCTTGGGATGCGACAGATGTTTCAAAAGACCACAAGGACACAAGTACATTTCAGAACGCAGATTAAAAAAAGGGCCATGGTTTTAGGTCCTTACCCGTTAAAGGCGTACTAGTTTAGGGCTTGATTAGGGCTTGATTTTAGGTCTAAGGGTTGAACCTAAGGGGAAGATCGTAACAATGACCACTTTGTGGATAGACAAATAAATATCTTCAATATTTACCTACGATAACCCTATCGAGCTCTTGCACATGTTAACTATGTACCTTGTTTAAGATACGATGAAAAAGGGAATTGAAAGCAAAAGAAACGAAAAACACAAGAGAAACATCAGTGAAATTACTGTTTGAAACACGGGCGGTTGCCACGATTCATTGTATCCAAAACCCAAAGTGAATGTTTTGACTAGTGGAGCGATGTTTAAAACACACAGCGCCCCGAGTCACAGTCTGCTCTTCATCAGTCAGGAGAGGCAGAAATGAGAAATGCATCTGAGCACCGCTTTAAAAGACAAAGTTCAGTAATTGGGAATGACAGAGAAGCACAAAGCATCCATCACTCATGACCTTTCTGTTTCTCTCTATCTCTCTCTCTTTATTTCTTTTCTTTCTCTCTCTCGCTTGTCCTCGTTCAGAGGACATTCCAGATGATCTGAAGGCTCCTCTCTGCTGCCCTATCCGTGGACCCCCTTTTATCTGTGGGACGGGAGTGAAAAGGGTATGGAATATGAAAAGCATGTCTTTTGCGCAAAAATATGGAATGGCTCTTTGAAAGACATGTGTTTATGTCATCTGGATCGGCGTGGCATTAAAACACAAATAATTAAATAAAAATAACCAAGAAGTGAAGAGGAACAAAAGTTATAGGCCTATCTCGGAAATAAACACGAAACAATTCGCACGAAAGGTTGTGCGTGTGGAAAGTTAACGCTAAAACGTGAAGGAAGAGTTGAAGGGAAGAAGAGTAAAGCTTCTGCACTATGCATGCAATGCATTCATCTCTTTCCATCTGTAAGCTTTCAAAGTTTAGGTTTAACATTAATAACGGACATCAATTTGTGTTCAAGGGTACAGGACGGACCGTTATGCATGCATAACACACAGCAGTTTTTGGTTCTTCCCAGCTTAGCGTTTGAATTAAGCGACGGGTTCAAGGAAAGTTAACATGTAAAATGTGTGGAGCTGCACATTGGTGACATTTTCATGGTTGTTCTCTTTATTACCCCCGTCTGTCTCTCTTTGTCTGTGTCTCAGTCCCGCCCTTGTTCCTCCCGCTCTCCTTTTCCCCTTGCTTACTTACTTATTTTTTACCTTTGATGAAATGATGACCCACAGACCCTCAGACACACGCGCGTGCGCACACACACACACACACATACCCACGCACACACATTTTTCCCATCTGGAATAGTGTTTGATTTCACATCACATTCCGGACAGGAAGCACCTGTCTGGATGGAACCCAGTGTGCTTGGGTGTGGTAGGAGAGGGGAGAGAGAGAGAGGGGGGGGGGGAAAGGAAAGACAGGGGAGAGAATCAACGCAAAGTTAAACAGAGAGAGAGAGAGAGAGAGAGAGAGAAAAAAAGAACAACATGAATCCATCTGTTGTGGAAACACATGTCAGGGCTGTCACGTTAAAAGCAGCGTCAACAAACACGGCCACGTCCAAATTGCTTCGGAAGGCTAAGTCGTCTGAAATTAACACAAATTTCATCCCCTCTAAATGTTATCACGTCTGTCTGCCTTACTGACGGGCCCTGGAACACAGGCTATTCCTGTTCTGAGAGAGAGAGAGAGAGAGAAAAATGGCCCCGGTGGGGGATGACCGTTCGACCGGCGGAGCTGCAATTACAGAGCGGTAGAACTTCCAGATGTGGGATCATTCCTCCCTCTCGCATTAGCAGATTAAAAGGATCACTGTCAGAACACGGGCACACACCTGTTAGGGTGAGGGAACTGTGACACTCCTCATCACCGTGGAAACAGAATTAAAACCATTCACCGCTGGTACATTACCAATTTGGGGTGAACAAACGTGTTGGTTTATGGGTAATTGACCTTGTGGTTTCAAGAAATTAGTGAGTATATTTAAGTAGAGATTTATTTGTGTAAACCAATGTTGACTTTTGGGGTGGGGTGAACGAAAGACATACCAATTTCCCCACAGAAGTGATTTACTTTTTCATAATGGCGAAACCAACATTAACTAGTAACAAGTGCTGTAGCTATGCTAGGCTATACATTAACAACTGTTTCTGTTTCGCATCTGGAAGTGAATCCTATGTTGAACATTACTGGCTTGTCTTAGATCCACAATGAAGCCTGGGTTCCAGGTCTCAGTCCAGTCAAACCTCATTTTATCCAAGTCTAGCCCCAAAATGAATGTAACATAGTAGAACGTTACCCAGAATACGATATTTTGAAAGCCACAAGATAAATGTTGTAGATATCCTAAAACAGCTATAGCAGCAACACGCTAGGTCCAGGAGTTGACATTTTCTCGACAACTCCTCCTATGACAAAATCTCCCCTTCTCATTCAACATAAAGGTCTTCAGGACATAAAGGTCCTGCGTTGCTGACTCTAATCCAATTATCATGATGTCATCAGGAAAACATACCTGACAAATTATCTTAAGTAGACGAATCATACCTTCACAGAGGAATCCCGTATTTTTTTGACAAAACTCCACATAGGAATCTTGGTGAAAATAAAAGAGTTTGGGGGCGAAAAATGGAGCGGGCCTGTCTTCCAAATAGTACCTTTGATTTAACGGTGTCAGGACACATCTGTTAATTGATTGGCCTGGCAGCCTGCACTTTGCTCCGGGTAACAGTCTTGTCACAAGCAGGCACGCCAGCTGTGGGCGACTGTTTTCCACCTCAGTGTGCACATCATCTATGGTCCTATAGAAAGAGAGGGGGGGGGGGGGGGGGGGGGGGAAAGGAGAGGTGTGCCAAAACGTGTTAAGCTCAACGTGCACACACCTGGTGACATTCGGCAACCGTTACCTTGGGTTGAACTTCCTTAGAGAGGTCAGAGGTCATCATCCATTCACCATTGGCATTCTCTGCTGTGTGCGTGTCTGTGTGTGTGTGTGTGTGTGTGTGTGTGTGTGTGTGTGTGTGTGTGTGTGTGTGTGTCTGAGTGTGAATGTGTGTCATGTGTTGACAGGCTTTGTGCTTTGCGCCCCTTCTTGCAGCGAGACCTTGGCAATGAATCTGTTTATTTTTCTTCTGCTTTTGTGGTAATCTTACATCATTTTCTATTACATTAAATGTGCTTCTTCTAGGAGCGTTGGAAAACAATTTTTGTATCACACTGACCCCAGCAGATTTACATATAAAAGGTCACAAAAACTGTTTAACCGTTTAAGAAAATGTTAAAGTTGGACAATCAACAGCTTTCAGGCCCCTATTAAGGATATGCTGGTTCCTGTAAAAAGATGATCTGTTTTTACAGATCTGGCCTTCCCTGTTACTGCACTGGTATACTGATGACCCTCTACTGTCTATAGACAATGGATAGATGCAACGGAAACCTCTACACACAGAAATCTCGTGGAAATCTGGTTGAGAAGCATCACATCAGATGGGATTCTTTGGAATCTTTGGATTCTCTGGGATTCCGGGACCCATGGTTAACAAAAACGTGTTCGGTAACAACTCTACCATCAACCTTTGTATGTCTTATCATTTATAGAAGGTTTTGTTATGCATTCAAGCCTCTTGCATTTCTATATTATCTATACCTATCTTTATATCGCACCCAGATGCAGAGGAGCTTGTCCATTGCCTTTTAATTTTCTCAAGGCTGAACTGCTTTCATGTGCTCCTCCTTTTTAACCTTTAGCAGGAGAAACAGGAAAATAACTATTCACAACGGTGCAGTTATTATCCCTGGAACATTAAAAAAAGAAAAAAAGAACTATATAACACCTGTTTTATTCTTTCCTCCTTCAGGGTTGGCTATAAAATCTTCTATCTCCCGGAGCTAATCACCCAAATAAATTCAGGTTTGCAACTTCCTCGCCAATAGCGGTAGTTTTCTCTGGACCCCGTGTAACCGATGTATCTAGATCGGCCCGTTTTGTCTGGCTGAACTTTCACTGTGTAAACGATTTCCATCGATCAATTCATCCTTTTTTTTTTTTTTTTTCGTTTTTTCGTTGTGTACTGTGATCATGTTGCAATTAGTTCAGTATTTGTTAAACTGAAATGTGTTATGGGAACACAGATTATTTTATTGCATGTCATCGTCGTAGATAATTTTTTGTCGCCCTTTTTCCAAAAAGCAAATCAATCTAGTACTGTTATGACATAATTTCATGTGAATATAAGGTTAAGCTATATTTGGTTTAATCTTTTATCTTCATCACCGTAGTCAATTTAAAATTAAATAGGCTGTCAGCCCCTCTATCCGTAAACTAGCAACAGCGTGTCAGTTGATTGTCAACAAAGGCAGAGATGTTAGACCTCGTCAGACAAACTACCGACAAACACTCCAGAAATACGCTTCAAAAGTACACCGTCAGCCCGACTTCCCATAATGTGAAGGCACAGAGGGCTACTACCTGCATTGGTTTTAGATGAGAAATGGATATATTATGCACAGAAATGCTGATCTCGTTCAGGTCAGGGTTTGAGAACCCCAGGCCTGTAAACAAAAGGCTAATTGCAAATAGTTACCATTAGTTCTTCGATCCGGCAACCCTTTTTGTTTTGCATTGATGACAATCATCCGACTATTGCTAGTTTCCCTCCAGGTTACGCACTTTTACGCAAATTCAAATGTAGACACCATTCATGTCGGAATACATGTTTTAAATAAAGGATACGCAAAACAAAGAAATAAAGACAAAGGATTTCAAGCTGACGCATCAATTACAACATATCCCCAGACGCGTATTGACCTTCTTTTGTACCTCGGGATTACAAACGACACACGTTTCATCTCATTTTAATGTCAACCTCGCCTCACCATCCATTATTTCCTTCAGCATCGCCTCACCTCGGCACCGCACTCATTAATGCACAGCCGTGTAGCTAAACGCCAGTACATAAAGAAACAGCAGCTAGTTACCGCTACACCGAGTCTTCGTCACCCACCGCCCATCTAACACCCCCACCCCAACCACCACCTCCACCACCCCCCTCACACCTCCTTCCCTTCCCTCCATCCTTCCTTCCTTGCCTTCCCCGTCCTCTCCTCCGTCTGCTTCAAGGTCGATCGTCTGCGGGGCTGCGTGTCAGCGCTCCTTTGTCTATTCAGATAAAATTGCTGCATTCATCGTGTGTCAGATAACCCTCCCCCCCCCAAAAAAGCGTGGAGTGGAGTGGGGAGGGTAGCGTGCGAGCGTACCGGAGAGGACTAAAGAGGAGGTGGGGGGGCGGGAGGGAGTGTAAGAAAAAAATAGAGGCCGCAAAGGAAGAAGAAGAAGAAGAAGAAGAAGAAGAAGAAGAGAAAGAAAGAGCACAACAACCCTATCACCGTATCCTTCCTGCATCCAGGGCAGCGCTCGGTTTTTATCTATCTGTGACAAATTCAAGTGCTCACTCTGTCCCCCTCGCCTTTCCTCCACATTTTCACTCTGCACCTTATCTTCCGTCTCAGCACTGCATCACTTGCCATTTTAGAATAATGTACCCCCCCTCCCCCCCCCGCTCCCCCCCCCCCCCCCCCCCACCCCATGTCTATAATGACATTGCCTTTGTGCTTCAGATTACCTTGGGATTTTCTCCGTCCTCTGGCCCCACCGATGCACTTGCTTGTGTGCATGTGCGCGGGAGGAAAGACACAGGCTTTGCGCGCAATACCTTGTTATGCCCCCCTACACACACACACCCATGGACACACACACACACACACAACAAACACACAAATCAGTCAGTGTCAAAGAGAGTCTGCGCATACATCTGGGGAGACAACCACATGCAGGAAACGTGGAAAACAATCCTTCTCTTTGTTTATTTTATGGTTTATATTTTTTTACATTTTCTGTCATTGCTTATTTAGGAGATATCTGGGTCCTGACTAAGACACAGGAGTGGTCGCTTATACTGTGCTAGTGCAGTGTTTGATCCATGAAGTGTACATTTACGTGAGTAAGCCTGGATGCTTGGAGTTTGGCCTTCACCTTCAGTTTCACTGCATCTTTCATGTGGTTATTATGTTTGAACCCTTTGGAAGAAATAAAATGGAAATGAACTCAACAATACACCGGGGAAATTCTCCTGATAGCGTTCATTAAGCATGCAACATTTTTTGTGTCGATTCGAGAACCGAATTATGGTCTGTAATACGCCAATGCTCTGTTCTGAACTTTGAAATATGGAATAGTTCAATTTGTGAACTCCTTTTGAAAGAACCTACAAGTTCCAACTTGATTAGCAATATTAGAATTTGGCATAGATTATACTGCTGTTATATTCCCACTGCTCTCCTTTCTCAAGCTGCCGCTTCTTTCAAAATATACTCACAGTTGAAAGGTTAGCAACAGTGGTCACATGTCCATAAGAGACAAGATGTTGATGGTGGGGAAACAGAGAATGTAGTCGGCAGACGCTAAACCACATTTATCTGTCTTATGTTGAGACAGGCTTAACCATACATGTCATTAGATTCAACCATGGCTTTAAACTGGTTACAAATATAAATGTATTAGTTTTTTGTCTGTTGTTCAACAGATGTATACATGGAATTGTGCATGATTGATCACTTAGTTATATTTCCTCTGATGTCTTCTCCATCTTCCCCGTCTCTAAATGATGCATTACCCCACTGAGGAAAAAAGTATTTATATCCATGCAAAACATTGAAACATCCATACACATATTCAAACACATGCAACCTTTGAGCTCACCCCCAGCCCCCCTTCAAAAAAAGATCCAAAACAACAACAAAGAACATAATCACTAGGCATTAGCATCAGTAAAAAAACAACCTCACTTTTTCATCATTAGCTCCCACCCCTAATAAAAACCGATGATCAAGTTCCCCTGTGCGACAGCCACACGCATGCACACGCACGCACGCACGCACGCACGCACGCACGCACGCACGCACGCACGCACGCACGCACGCACGCACGCACGCACGCACGCACGCACGCACGCACGCACGCACGCACGCACGCACGCACGCACGCACGCACGCACGCACGCACACATACATGGATGATATATTTAACAGGTCTGCGTCATGTAGCATTTCCATGCTGTGATGAGCCCCTCTAAGTAAAGACAGGTCCTTCCCTCCCCTCCCTCCCGCTGCGCAAGCCTGCCTCTTAATGAGATGGTAATCATGCAGTCATCAGCCACGGGGACCGTTGCTGGATACATAATGACAACATTAGATCGGCCCGCTGAAAGGACCCCCGACAGGGGAGAGGATCAATGTTCTGGCCTGATGAAAGGTGGATGATGCGCTGGCTGATGCTTAGTGGGAGTGAGAGCTATAGACTAGAGGGAGGGAGAGAGCGAGAGCGAGAGAGAGAGAGAGAGAGAGAGAGAGAGAGAGCGAGAGAGAGAGAGGGGGACAGATCAGGGGTGTTGATTGCCTGATGTGTTATTCTCGGTGGCAAACCTACCGCTGCCCATTAAAGGGAAGGGTAATTATGAGGAGCTACATGTATGTTTAGTGTAATGGTGATGCAAGCGCACACTATCTATCCGTCTATCGAATTGGCTGTTGCTAATGATTTTTCTGGATGATTTTCCTCCAGATTAAAGAACAGACATCATGGTGCAATTATTTCATGCTATACCACTGCAATTGCATTGCATTTTTCTCGGAATAACATGATTTGTAAATTCATTTTAAAGCCTTGCATGAAAGACAGTCTATCATTGTGACAATTAGGACAATTTGAACGAAGAAAAGACCAGAAACTCTGACCCTACGCTAATGATCATGACTATGACCTGGTGGCTTTACATGGCGCTATTGGCTCTTACAGTTCAACTATCAAACCGATTGATCTATGGCATTCAGTTTTGTTTCATCCCTATACATTTGAAAATGTCGTTAAGCGTGATTTGGTAGTATTTTCTATCATGCTCTGACCTTCCAACATAACAGACCCTTGAAGGAAGAAACCGCGCCTTCCTAAAAGGTCTGTTATGTGGAAGGTTATGATGTGAAATGTAGCACACAGGTGTCGGAATAATGTGAGAGTAAAAATGTAAAGATGGATGGATGTGTGGATGAATGCATGGGGAGGTGGCAGGATCCTATGGGTTCAGCTACAGATACAAGTTTTGACTGCACAACAGTGGGAAGAACGAACATGCCAATAAATGGGAAATCGGAGCGGCGAATAGAATATAATTTATATTTTTGGATCCTTTTTGCAAACTGTACCGTTTTCAATTGTGTAGAAAGAAACACTGTAATATGTAAATATGTTCACACAAAAAAGACACGCACGGTAGAGGTTTGAACACGTGTCTCTGTTGTCTCTGTTGTTTCTGTTGTCTTCGAAAACTAGACACAAGCCATGAGGAGGAAGTCTCTGGTCCTGCCCTTCCCTTTTATAAGCCATTCGGTAACCCCTTTATGGATTTCAAATATGTAGGTCCTTATTTATGCGCTGTCTTTCTTCTCTCATCGCCATGAAATGTACCACCCCGCTTGAGTCGGGCCGTAAAACCGACCAGAGTCACGTTAATTGTCGGACGTAGACGCGTGTTCTGATCATAAACGCTGTACTACATACTGCTGCTTTAAATCATCGGCAAATCTGTCCACTCCCACCGTCTTCCCTCTCTCTCGCTCTCTCCCTCTCTCTGTATCGCCGTGTCTCTCTCTCTCTCTCTCTCCCTCTCTCTGTCTCCCCCCTCGCTCCCTCACTCTCTACCTCACCCTCTCTCTCTCTGTCTCCCTCTCTCTCTCTCTCTCCACTTCTCCCTCACTGTCTCTCCCTCTCGCTCTCTCTCTCTCTCTCTCTCTCTCTCTCTCTCTCTCTCTCTCTCTCTCTCTCTCCCTCTCTCTCTCTCTCAGTCTCTCGCTCCCTCCTGCCTTCTAAAGCAATTTGGTCTCAATTTGTAATAAAAAGACCGGCAGAGTGTGGCGTGGCAGGGCCTGTGTTATGCGCGTCTCCTTTGTGTTTTGCATTCTCTTTTCCTTCCCGGTCCAAGTCGCAGTGACTGACTTTTAATCTAATAAACATCGCCCACGCCCAGTGACCAGAACAAAGGAAAAAAAAAAGAAGTCATAAATTTAAAAAAAAATCTGTTCGGCATCTATCAGATCGTTCTTGTTAAAAAAGGAAAGACGAAAGAACGAAACAAGAAGGGTGAATTTTTCAATAGGAATGGGATGGATATAAGGTTTCATGCCAATATCGTAAAATTACTATGCGAATGACAAAGGTGGCGACGTTCATGTCGCATGACATCACAACCTTCTGAGGACGTGAGCCTCAGTGACTTGAAAAGAGAGAGGGGATGGGTGCGTTTGTGTGTTTATGTGTGTGCGTTGTGTGTTTGTTAGTGTGAGAGGAAGGGGGGGGGGGGGGGGGGGGTGCTCCAGTGTTGACTTCATTGCGGTGTTGTCTAACATAGACGACGCTCACAACAAAGGACAGGGGATTAGCCGCTCCGCTATCCGCTAATGTCGCCGAAATATGCCAAAAATAAATAAATAAATAAATAAATAAATAAATAAATAAATAAATAAATGTATCCCAGGGGGGCCTCAACACTCAACACACCTTTGTGTGTTTTCTTCATTATGATGAAACGGTGGGGGGGGGGGAGAGACACAGGGGAGGGGGGGCTCTGAATCAGGCAGCGAATGAAAGAGGTTGCTTCATTGAGGACGATTATCAAAGGAGGAGGCCCTTCCTACATCAAACAAACAGTAGGCGCAATATCTAGACCCGAGCAGTAGATCACCAAGCAACCGCGTGCGTACATGTGCGTATCAACGCGTTTCAATGGAGCGGACGTATCTTTGAACATCTCACCAACTTTCGCAATGACAGTCAGGCTATTGGCCGCCATGACACAACGCGGTTCGTTATATATATATATATATATAGATAATTTTGTGATTAAACATTTACTTCTTATGCATCCTATAACCGCCTGACCCAACGGTTTTCTCCTAAAGCAGCAGCTTCCCCTCCTGCTATTATGTGGCTGTCTCCAGCTCGACCCGGCAGTCGACTCAAATCTGCTCCCGTGCGCCTGACACAAACGATAGGACGCACCCGGCGAAAGTGTGCACGCGGCGTGGGTGCTAATGGACAGCGGACGGACTAAAATACTACCTCCGTGTCAAAGAAAACGCATTCCTTCTCTGCCACCCGCTCACTAGAAAAAAAAACTTTCCACGGCGTGACAGAATCGGGTATGTGTTGTAGGTATCGGGGAACAACAGCGACTTTAGCACTTGAGGAAGATAGCAGCGGTATGAGCGCTATAGTGCATGATGCTGTAGTGGTTACGCTGTTTGACTTACAGCCGAAAAGCTACCGCATTCGAACCCCCCGATGGAATGGCCTGTTCACCAGGCTCCCTTGAAAAAGATGCCTGACCCCTAATTGCTCCATGATAACATGTATCTGCATCCGCTGTAAGTGGCTGAGGATAAAAGCGTCTTTCACGGTAAATAGGAGTAAATAATAATAACACGGTATACAGGGTTTGTACTTTTTCCCGCCCTAATTGGCAGTGGGAGACGTTCGGCGAATTTTACGAGGGCAATAACCTTCGAGTCCAAACGAGATAGTTTATTCTGGAAAAAACCTTCAGAGCAGAAACACGAAAGAGAGGACGTATAAAAACAATCCCTTCATTTCTCGCTCTCTGGAAAATGCAACACATCATGTGGCACTGTGTTGCCCTGCCCGAGGTTAGAGGACTAGCGATGCTAGATGGACTGCTGTAATTTCTCATCTATCAAATTATGGTTTATTGTTCAGCACAGCGACCCCAGGCTACGTGCCACTATGTTCTCTGACAGTTATAAAACATTATATTCTCTGCTGTCATAGTCTTGACGCCAGATACAGCTTCAGAGGGGGAAAAAATGAAGCAAATGTTCCCAAAATAATCAGGACGCACGTCACGTTCCACATCTGTCTTACACAGAGGATAGCTCTAAGCTAACCCCCCCCCCCCCACACACACACACACACACATACACTCACACACACCCATTCCTATTGGTGGGACGCTGCTAACAACATTAGCTTATTTAAATTGCCATTAGCCACTACTGTATAAGCTTGTTTATTATTGCCACGGTAATGATTTCTTTCTTTTTCCCTTTTTTTGGGCCAAAATGAAATTTGTCAGCAGGAAATTGCGTTTAATGTCGGGCCTAATGAGTCTGCTGTAAATTAGCTGTCGTGCAAGCGTGGTTGACTAAAAGGCCTTTAAACAACCTTTGGTCTTTGTTGGGGGTAATTTGATACTGCCTCTGATGATTCACTTAGTGAGGCTGAAAGCTATAGGTTTGCATCTCAAACAGAACATGTGAAACTACTAGAAGCCGATGTGAACATAATCAAATTGACTCTGCCCCGCCGCCACTTTAGGGCAAATGAAGCTGTGCCCCTCGACAGGAGTCAGAGCCACTCAGCGTTCGTCTGAACGAGTCGAGTCCATGTTGGGGAACGGTAACGATACACACAGTGGCTGTGTGTGGTGTTTGGGTTCATGAATTACAATGACAGCATTAGGATCAGTGTCATTAGTATTGAAGGATAAGGTTGGCGAGTTGGATGTAAGATTTACAGAGTAGAGTGTTTGTTTGTTTTGTTTTGTGTTGTTTAGGTGCAGAAACATGAATGATGAAGTCATCCATTAAGCAACATAACATGAAAAACACAACAGGAAGAGTATTGTTTCAGAGTAAATACAAAGATATTTCTGGTTTTATTTGACTAATCAGGACCATTGTAAAAAAACAAAACATATATATATATAGGGTTAGGGGTATTGTGTATATAAATCCTTAGAAAAGGACACACTATTATCATTGATAAATTGAAGGAAACTCAGTTTGATAAAAAACAGTGGCATGTTATATCAACTAAACGCATGAAGAGAGAACAGGCTAATCCTTTGTGTTAACACAGTCGTGTGTGTTTGTATATGCCTGTTTCCAGAACCAGAGCCTTTACCAGGCAAAGCTCTGAGTAACTATTTGGCGTGGTGCCTTGTTTGCTCTGCATATTCACATCGTCTCTGTGTGCCTGTGTGTACGTGTGTGTGTGTGTGTGTGTGGGTGCGTGTGCACGTGTACGTCAGAGGACCACGTGGGGGAGAGCGATAGGGGAGTTCCTTGTGTTTCGTCACACGGCTGGCAAGACACACCCCCTGGCACGGTCCCCTGAGATCTGTGTCAGGATCTGTGCGTGGGTCTGGGTCCGTGTGTGTGTGCGTGTGCGTGTGTGTGTGTGAGTGTGTGTGTTGGTGTCTGTGTGTGTGTGTGTGTGTGTGTGTGTGTGTGTGTTCCTAAACACATGTATGCCTTTGCATGCATGTCTCCTCCGTGCAGGTGTCCCCCCTGTGCAGAGTCGTACCCCCCCCCCCCCCCCCCACCCCCGTACCCCCCCCCCCCCCCCCCCACCCCCGTACCCCACACTACCCCCCTATTGATGAGCGTCTGTTTTTTCATACTCTCCCTCCCTCCCTCCCTCCCTCCCTCCCTCCCTCCCTCCCTCCCTCCCTCGACGCGCCAACCTCTCCTTCCCCCCAACGCCGGGCATCCCTCCTCCCCGCCCACGCCCACCCATGTCGTCCCTCACCCCCTCCCCCTCCCCCCTTCCCTCCCTCCAAAACAGGCACACCCCCACACTCGCCTCTTAGTGCCAACAGATCCTCCTCCTCCCTTCCCTCCCCCTTTTCCACGCCCGCGCCACCCAGCCCCCCGTTTTTCCCACACCCGCCCTCCCACCTCCTCCTCCTCCTCCCCCTCCTCCTCCTCCCCCTCCTCCCCCTCCCCGTCATGGCGCGAGGGAGGAGCGGTATCACTGAGCACGTGCCCCCTTTTTAGTGCCAACAAGCTCCCTTGTGACTCCCCCCCCCTCCCGCCCCCTCAGCCCACCTCCTGCACCTCCCCCCCCCCCCCCCCCCCCCACACACACACACACACTTAGACACACACACGCGTGCCGCCCGTCGCCTCGTCCCTCCCGTCTCCCCCGTCTCCCCCCTACCACCCACCCCTCTGGTTCCCACAGTGTTCCCCTCATCACTATGTGAGTGGGGGGTGGGGGGTGGGGGGAGCGGGCTGCTTTGCATACGGCTGTTTAGTGGGCTGGTGGCAGGCGGGGCAGCATGCGAATATGCAAAGTGGCGACAGGCAGGCATTTTGTTGTGTGATGAGGGGAAAAAACGGGTGAACAACCGGCGCCACTCGCAGGCAGCCAGGCTGGCGCGTGCCTGCCTGCCTGCCTGCCTGCCTGCCTGCCTGCCTGCATGCCGTGGTGCCACACGCGTCTCGGGGAAGTGTGTCTGTGTGTGTGGGTGTGGGTGTGTGTTGGTGGGTTTTAATTGATTTTGTGATTGGGGGTTGGGGGTTGGGGGGTTGGGGGGGAGTTGGCGACCAGAGCTGCAGGCTGGCACCGGGGATGTTGGTTCCCAGGATGAGCGACTGGCGACGGAAGGACCGGGATCTTACCACCACCACCACCAGCACCACCAGCACCACCACCGCCACCACCACCCGCCGCCATCACCACCACCACCACCAAGCCCAGAGGAATCCAGTATGGAGGAATAAGACTGCTCTTCTTTGGCCTTTTAATCCATTTTGGGGGGTGGGTGGCGGGGCTGGTGGAACAAGAGCGGATGGTTAATCACATTTTTTTCCTCTTCTTCCCGCCCGCTTAACATGCGCGTCGTTATTGTACATCCACACGCGCGGGGAGGAAGCGGGATCCGGAGATCTCGGCGGCAAATTAAGAACAAAGGGAAACAGACATTTCCTTTTTTTTGTGTTATTCTTTTTCTTTTTACGCTTCCTCTTCCTCTTTGCTCTTTCCCCGGTTTGCCCAACCCCTTTTCTCTACCTCTCTCTCTCTCCCTCTCTCTCTCTCTCGCTCATTGCTTATCGATGGTGGCGGAGCGCCAATGGTTCATTTTAATTGGCCGTTGTCATCATGCAGATGACACGCGCGCGACGCAGCCAATATCATTAGCGCCTCTGCATATCTCCGTGCCTCGTTTCCTTTTCCTCTCCATCTCGCTCTTCTTCTTCTCCTATCCTTCTCCTTTTGCGTCTTCACATGTCCCTTTATTCTTTATCCTCTCTTTCTTCCTGGGCTGGATTGCGCGGTATTCCGGTATTCCTGAAGGTAATTATGATCCGGGCCGGGCCAGCCCCCCCCCCCCCCCCCCCTTCTATCAATACGGCGGAGACGGTCGTCGTGGTAATGGGAAACGAAGGCGCACGGCTGATTGTCTT
>NC_082404.1:12739553-12742053 GCF_031168955.1 Gadus macrocephalus
ATTAATCTCTGTTACAGCGACCGCCATTAATAACCAAAGTCTAATCAAGGCGACTGAAAATGATGTGGATGCTGTTGGTGTGTGTGTGTGTATATGTTTTTTTTTGCAAGTGTAAGCATGTGTGTCGGTTGTGTGCGCGTCTTGTGTGTGTGTTTGTTACGTTTGGAATATCAATATTGATGTTTTGTAATCAGCCAAACACCACACACAGAACCACACAGAGATTTTTTTCATAACTCCGTATAGGGTATGATGCGGTCACTAACGATTACAATGATGAAGTGTGTTTAATAAGGCGCAGCTCCCAGACTTATTAAGCTCTTCGTTCTGTTTCGTAAGTATATTTTTTTGGTTTTAATCATGTATAGGAACAGACTCGTGGATATTGATGACCTGACTATAATCACTGCAGGCATGTTTTATGTGTTAGGTGAATGTGGTTTAGAGTGTGTGTGTTTCTGTAAGAGAGGGAGAGAAAGAAAGAAAGAAAGACGGAATGAGAGTTAGGCATTCTTTTTGTATGGAAAATGATGTTTGGTATATAGTTTGGTGTTGTTCTACAATAATTGATAGTTTCTCTCTGCAAAACCTTGAAATTCTTATTGTTGATTTAAGCTTTTCATTGCTCAGTTAATCCCACAATGGCATTGTTCCGAACGATCTTTCTTCCATGCGGCAAACCAATGTTTAGTTCTTTATTCCTAAGACCTCTTTTGTTCTGATATGCATCGCTTGTAACAATAATAATAAAAGACATGAAAAGAAGAAAATAAATCTCACATATGTTGTTCTAGTATGATTTACACAACATCATTAAATGGTGTGTGTGTACATTGTTATTATTCTGTTATTAGTGTGAGAAAATGTTGAGAATAGAACAATGTTGATTCATAAAAAGAGAACTTTCAAAGATGGCCACTAATCTCACCCAGCGTCTCCATAAGGACAGCCCCCCGCCACCCCCCCCCCCCCCAGTCCAAGAGACATGCATGTAGCCTTCAACATGAGGGGAATCCCCCCCCCCCCTCCACAACACAACACAGCGACCGTTACAGGTTCATCGTGATGTCATCAACCGTGGCCTTGGATGGCGATGATTGCGGTGGGTTACATCAGTGAGGAGCCAGGGACACACACACACACACACACACACACACACACACACACACACACACACACACACACACACACACACACACACACATACACACATGACAGGCCACTGCTGCATACATCAATAGCAGTGCCTGACTCCATCGTGACATTGTCAATACATTATGAAATCTTACGGTGTCAGCTGTTCAATATCACAAATTGCTCCGTATGTGTGTGTGTGTGTGTGTGTGTTTAAGTCTAGAGTGTATGTGTGTGCGTGCACGTGTTTGTGTGCTCTTAGACGTAAATATGCAAGAGGTTAATGCATACATGTTCCTGTAATGTCTCCATGTATTCACTCTGCATGATTAGGAACTGTCCTTGAATTAGTAAGATGAAAATGCAGGCTCCCTCTCTCTGGGTACTCTGACGCCATTCCCCACGTGCACACGCACACACACACAAACCACAGACGCACACACACACAGACACACACACACACACACACACACACACACACACACACACACACACATACACAACAGCCATAGAAACAAAGTACGAGGCCCACATGCAACCATCGCACACAGATACACATGCGCGCACACACACATACGCACACGCGTGCACACACACACACACACACTGATACAAACAGCTCGCATTAAAATGATAATGAAGACAGAGCTGCACTCCAACAAACATAATAACAAAACACATTTCACCTCTAAGCTAATCCATTGCTTATTAGCAGTAGATGAGAATGTCCAGCGATGAGATAGCATGCCTACTTACTGTGTGTGTATGTGTGTGTGTGTGTGTGTGTGTGTGTGTGTGTGTGTGTGTGTGTGTGTCTGTGTGTTTGTGTGTGTGTGTGTGTGTTTGTGTGTGTGTGTGTGTGTGTGTGTGTGTGTGTGTGTGTGTGTGTGTGTGTGTGTGTGTGTGTGTGTGTGGGTGTGTGTGTGTGTGATGGCCAGTGCGATGTCATTACGTTAATGGTCTTTCACTGGGGCTAGTCATTAAGTTAGGATATTAAAGCAATAGGCTATTTTTATATGCATGGATGGGGTGATGTGTGGGGTCACAGTTGCTTGTCATTACTCATACATGCTGAAAAGGCTCCCTCTCTCAGACTCTCCCTCTCTTAATTTCCATCACACCCACGCACACACATATACACTCTCACACACACAAACACACACCCAGCAAACAGCATGACCTAAAATACGGAATACAAAAAAAAGTATAAATAGGCTGGACATGTATTATTTTTTCCTTGTTATTGTTCCGTCTCAGACACACTTCCGACCCCTACACACACACACACACACACACACACACACACACACACACACACACACCCCGACACCCCCCCCCCCCCCCCCCCCCCCCCCCACACACACAC
>NC_082404.1:12752053-12754553 GCF_031168955.1 Gadus macrocephalus
GCTAGAGGGAGACGGTGGGAGTTGAGCTCAAGTTAACTCGATGCAAATTGTGAGGCGTTGGACGTGCAACACACAAAATACAGAGCGTGTGTGATCGGCATTTGTTTGTGTTACCACGCATGAATAGAAAAATAGACGGTTTCTACATTTGCCACGCCTCCCTATACAATGCTTGTTTGTTTCTACAGCGATAAGGTAAAAACAGAGCTGTATCAGCGGGAAGAGGATATATAAGTGCATTTGTATGCGGGGAACAGAAATGCATTAGCTTATGGCTCTGGTGTTCAAAGGATGTTTAGGCATGTGTATGTATGTTTTTTCTTTGACGTGTGGCTTGAATGCTAACCTCACAATGAAGTCCTATTGGTGTTTTTATTTTTGGACAAAGTTGAGGAGTACTTGTACTTGTGTGTGTGTGTGTGTGTGTGTGTGTGTGTGTGTGTGTGTGTGTGCGTGTGTGTGTGTGTCTTTATTTGTCAGAGGTATGAAGTGCTCTCTAGAACACACCACCGCCGTCGTCCGTTCTGACTAAACAAGCCGGTAGCCCCACACGGTGTCACCCCTGCAGGGATGGCAGTTTCAAAGCACACCTCGTAAACCCTTCCAGCACCATGCCCCCCCCCCCCACCCCCCCCCCCCCCACCAATGCCCCACCTACCCATCCACCCTTCCTCCCCAGCCAGCCTCCCCTCTTTCTCCCCACATCAGTGGGGGCCGAGAATGCCTGCTCGCTGGCCAAGAGCTACCCCAAACGAGATGAAAGAAGCTCTAAATTGTTTCTGTTTTTTTGCGTAACGTTTCTAATTTTTCTTGGCAAAGTTTTGATTGAACTTTTGTATAAAAAAAATAATAAAAGGATAGGAATAGGAATACATTTGAAAGCTCAATGTATTGCCAGCTTCTAAATAATGCAAACATGGAATAAAAAACATTTGGTCTTCTTTTTTCTAAACAGGGGAAGTTCAATTTCATTCTTAACCACTCAAACGCGATCTTCATTTTTTTTTCTCAGCAAGAGAAATTGTCCTGCTTTCAACCTGTCTACGGTGGCAAGAGAAATCTAATGAAAATATAGTGCTACATATTGATAATGATATTCTGTATCTTCCCATCCCCACCTAATCAGAGGGGGAATAAGGGCTAGAGTTCCCCTCTCCCCTGTCATGACAGCCACAATTCATCACGCCTTTAATTTAGTCTGTTACTGTGGTGTCGATAGGACACACACTGCCTGCTGACCCCAGCACACACACACACACACACACACACACACACACACACACACACACACACACACTTACACATGCACATACACACACGCGACCCTTGGAAGGCCATCTGTCCTTAGCACAAAGAAACGCGCAAACACATGCATTCTCTCTCATTTTCTGCAGCATACACACACACCCATGCATGCACGCACGCACGCACGCACACGCACACACACACACACACACACACACACACACACACACACACACACACACACACACACGGTCCAGTAGAGTTATCCATTGTGTGGCCCCTTTGCTCAAGGCCCTTCTCCCAAGATGTGTCATCAGTCATTTAAAGCAATTAAGCACTTCTCAATGATAATAGCCGCACTCCCTCTTGAGCAAGACAGAGAGCAGCGATTCACAAAGCCATTTTCTTCCAAATCCTATTAAAGGTGCAGAAGAAGAAGGAGAAGACGAAGAGAGGGAATGGGAAGAACCAAAAAAAAGAGTCTTAAAATGGAGGGCTTTTATTTAAGGACTAGAAGGTATTACAGGCCAGATTACTCCTGGCTTATGTTCCTAGTACGGGAAATTACATTCCCACTTTCTATTGTTTTTTTTTTCTTCCCCAAAGCATGTCCAGGTTTAGAGTCTGTGACAAGAATCACTTTAAGTCTGCCTTGTTTTTCTTTGCTTCTCTGTTTGTCTTTGCACTTGTTTTCCGTAATGTTTATGTTTTACTGAAGCAGTTTCAGCTTTCCTAGGGTTGTGGTCACCTGCTGCCACTTTGGGTTTGTAGTTTAGTGTACGCTTCATAGTGGAGCATAAACGCAAACACAGTTTAAAGTGTAAGTGAACCCCCGGTTTCAGCTTGAATCTGAACACTAAGACATTGGAAAAAATGTGTTTCTGGGCTGAGAATTCTAGGAGGGGGAACGTGTTATCCACATGGTTTAAGACCAACGCCAACTTTCTGATACTTTTCTTAAAGGTGGTACCATCCTTGTGTATGAGCGTTATAATGAGCAATGTTGCATATTAAAATGCCCCACATACCAGCGTGGTGTTGACCAGAAGGAGTCCGAGAGGCTTATCTCTCTCTTCAACGCGGTCATCAACATCTCAACCTCTGCCCAGACGGAGCTCGACCCGTCCATGGACACCTCGCCGGCGGTGTGCCTTTGTCAGGTCGTCAGAGGGCCTCCGAAAATGCACTTCAACATCACGAAAAGAAGGCAACTTGAGAGGGGCATAGAAGAACATCAACAAACTGGTTGGGCGCG
>NC_082404.1:12759553-12770876 GCF_031168955.1 Gadus macrocephalus
AGAAAGGACGAGATACTGTGAAAGAATAGTGGCTTTTTTAGGGGTGTTGAGGAGGTGGTAGGAGAGAGTGGGCTATAGTCTGAGAAGAGAAGGAGAGGGGACAGCTTGGTTGGACTATAATATTAAAAAACAATTAACCAAAAGCAGACCTGAATCGTGGTGCCAGAATGTATGCATTGGCTACTAATCTCTTACAGTACTTTTCCTACTTTTCCTTCTATTTAAGACCTCAATTTTGACGCCTAACCCTGCAATCCATAACAAGGTTTGTTAAGGAATGGGTGTCATTATAATCTGAGTCTGTCTAAGATTTGTGGAAATAGCTTTATTTTTCTTTTTTCCTCTCCCTATGAGCTTCCAAAACAATTAAATACAGCATGGACTGAAATATTCCACAGTGTTGGAACTGTTGGCCCCTTCAGTACTTATAGATACAACAGATGTTTCTGGTGAATTTAAGGGGTGAAATTTACATCAACTTTAATCCTGAAAAAGTTCTAAATACTCTTTCCGGCTATTGTCTGGGTTTAGGCTGGTTCCCGGACGGCAGAGGAGGATTCGAGAATGTTCTCGGGAAACCGCAGAAAAGGGGACCAGCCAAGTCCAACAAAGAGTTCAAGGCATCAATGCATATTCCCCCCCCCCCCCCCCTTTAGTGGCAAAGATTCCAGCCAAACGCACACTCTTCTCCCTAGACAGGATCTAGGGCCTAAATTAAATTGTGATTGGAATCGTCTCTTCTATTTGCGGGTATATATTTCCCCCCCAAAAAGCGAATTTGCCTTATTTTTCAGTTTTTTCAGCTTTTTTTCGCCACAAATTCATACGGCTGGGATCTTTTCCCCCCCCCCTGCCTTCACAGTCGACCTTATTAGCCGGTCATGGCACTGGGCCAGTGTTTGTCTAAGACTGCTTCACTCAGAGGCCCTCGCAGAAAAAACCTTGGCCCGCTACTCTAAATATGTTTACGCTGAAGTGTCCAGATTCATTTTCCCTACAGTGTGGAGCTATGAAACAGCCTCGGATAGCACAGCCAGCCCTGGTCTCACTTTGTACAATCCGTGCGTTAATGCTGGAGGCGGTCGTCTCCGTTATTCTTTCGCTGAATCTTGATGGTGTATGTTGACACACGAGATGCGTTCTGCCGACGCACGACGATGACCCCTAGGGCCGAACTGGCCGATGGGAGGGGAGAGGACGGGGGAGGCGTGGAGCGTGTTTGAACATGCCCTTCAATCATTAGTGTATTGTCTTCCAATGAGAAAGCTCCGCTGTCTAAATGCTCCGGGTATGAAAGGCACATTTCTTTTCATTCCTGAGCGAGTTCTGGGATATATGCGAAATTTCTTTTTCTCTCCACACACACACGCATTTACATCTATAGTCGGAATTATGATTAGGTAATTAAGTACAAAAATTGGTCAAACGCAGTCAAAAACCTCCGAGGTTATTTGACCTCGCTGCTGAGACACATCTGCCGGGCCTGGTGGTTTGTGAGAGTAAATGAGCCTTGACAATTATTTTCATAAAAAGCAATAAAGACTAGTAATTATAAAAATGCCAATAAGAATTCATCTTTCAAAAATCTATAAAGCTATTAAGCCCGTAATTAAAAAGACGAGCGACTAAGCCCGAGAAAATTGCATTTTCCTGCACAAGTGACTGTGAAGCCTCATCCCGTGTTTGTTTTGCAAATTCTTCAACAAAAACATTAACTTTGAAATATCAATCTGATCCATGGTATCGATGGGACCTCGCTATTAAAATGCGGGGAGCCGTGCTTCACACACACACGCTTCATTAGCCGCAACTCGCCTGCTGCTCCAAAGGGTCATTAACCTGCCATCTTGCGTGACTCCGAGACACACAAACACACACACACACACACACACACACACACACACACACACACACGCATGCACACTTACACTTACTCACTCACTCACTCACACGCACACTCATACACACACACTTACTAACTGACTCACTCACTCACTCACACACAAAGACACACACACACACACACACGCACACACACAAACCCTGAACAAAAGATCCACAATAGCTAGCAGTACCTATGCAAACAGCTACAATGGATAGGCTGCTACATATACACATTTTAGTCCTTTCAATTGTGGATCAACCAATAAACTAAACAGACTAAATCACATCTTCAATGTCCTTAAATTTGTTATGTAGCGACCAGGCAATGTGTTTCCCAGTGTCCTTATGTGCTGTTTAGATTGTAGCGACTCATAAAGGTGTGATTATACCAAGATGGTCTTGTTGATCGTTTTAGTGCCTCCACATAGATGTTGTTCCAAATGAACCAATTCAAAAGTATGACTGATCATACCTCGTCTCCTCGGCGGGCATAACAAGGCCGGTGTTGATTTAAAAATAATGATTTTTATCTGTGTTCCCAGCCATGGCTACACTGTGCTCTACAGCCCCTCATCGCACACCACTAGACACTATATTGTTTGTTTGTTCTCACTCTCTCTCTCTCTCTCTCTCTCTCTCTCTCTCTCTCTCTCTCACTCTCTCTATATGTGTGTGTGTGTGTGTGTGTGTGTGTGTGTGTGTGTGTGTGTGTGTGTGTGTGTGTGTGTGTGTGTGTGTGTGTGTGTGTGTGTGTGAATGAGCGCCCTCCTCGCCTCATCCTAATGTTTTGATGTGGAGTGTGTGTTCATGGTGGACATTAGGCCATCTCTCGGACCAGTAATGGGCTTTGATTCCCCAGGGTGGGCACGAGAAGGGGGCTGGGGTAGTCATGGGGCTGTGTTGGCGTGGGCCGGGGTTGAGGCAGAAAGAGAGGGCCACTTCTCTGCATTAGCCAGTCAGGTATGACAGCGCGTGGCTAGCCATCCCTCTCGGCTCCGCGAGCGGATAAATAATAAATGAAAGTGGTATTTTCAGTCCTCCAAATCATCCGCAGGGTCAAGACTCCCCCCTCCTCGCCGGTGAACTTTGGGAGAACGTGAAGCGCGACGCCGCTCGCTAAAGGTTAGCATCTCGGACAAGAGCGAGACGTGGGCCCTCCCGCCCGTTCTGCGCCGCAAGTAGCTAACAAACGTCCGCCACGCGATGCTCGCTCTGAACCGAATGGTCGGGGAGATTCTTCTTCTCCGTACGGGAGAAGAACGCTTGTAACAGAAGACGAGGTAAATATCATTTTATTTGGTCAAATGGCTTCGATTGGATTGAACAGAGATGAAAATGGTGGAGACAGATAAATCTAGATGCGAAAGCAGCAATTTCACATAATTGTCTTGAGACTCAGAATAGATTACCATTCCTTTAAAAGTGCGGAGGCCAAAAAATAACTAGAAATGGACTGGAGTAAGCAAGGGTTACTTATTTCTCTCCACATCAGTGACATGTTTCACGCTTTAAGGACTAATCTGAGTCCTCTGAATCCTCTCCACGATTAAGGTAATGTTTATTTCTCCGGGAAGAGACGCTTTCTTCCGTTCTGAACACATGCAGAAGCGTATTTCCTCCTTGAAACGTGACAACCTCACATAGCCACACGTCCCCACTGCCTGCGCCAAAGCCACTCAGGCATAAGTGTTGCTGCATTCAAATGCTATTCTATTTGTTGATTTTTGGATCTCTGTCCTTTTCCTTCTTTCTTATTTTCCCTGACAAGCCTCAGTTCATCGTATCGCTGACCTTAGGCTTCGTGCGGGCGAGTGGTTCAGGGTGACCTAATCACTCGACTGGTCAACGACCAATGAACATCTACTTCATCGGTCCATTCACATTCAAAGGTGTGGATAACCTTCTTGATCCTATTGTACACAGAGAGAGAGAGAGAGAGAGAGAGAGAGAGAGAGAGGGCGAGAGAGAGAGAGAGAGAGAGAGAGAGAGAGAGAGAGAGAGAGAGAGAGAGAGAGAGAGAGAGGGAGGTCAGGGGTTAGGCCATGGGGATGTGCCTGTGCATAAAGTGCAGGGTCAGCATATGGACAACCCGGCAATGACCCAATGCGGTAATATCCATGTGAGCAAGAGGTCATGCTGTATGTGTGGGTTATTATTAAGTGTTTTAACGCATTCATCGATGGCTATCCTTTACCGTAACTTATTTCTGTGACCATTCCTTAACGTACAATACTGTATGGGCATGTGTGATTAAAACAGTTGTCTTTCCAGGCTTCACTGAAACTCTTACCTTTGCATACTTAGTGAAAATGACTTTGTTGTTCCTGTTCTCCTGAAGAGCATCTGGAGTGAGCACACCCTTTACACAATTTGTGTTACTATGTATGTATTTAGGTTTTCCATCTCTGCTGTATTCAATCACCTTCAATCCACTGCTCTCATTCGAGTATCCATATTGCTATTCATATATGTATTTATCCATCCAAGTTAATAATAGGAAGGACCAAAAAGTCAATGCGTAACAACGCAATCAGAGGTCAGTGTCGACCTTCTTTAAATTAACGGCTTTATCAACCTCTGCACTATGCAAAATGTACATGCACAGTTGCATGGGTTTTCCCACTATGTGTGTGCATTTGTGTGTGCATGTGTGCGCGGACGTGTGCTCGCGCGTGTGTGTTTTTGTCAGCCACTGATGAGCTGGGGTGAGCTAATTTTTTAGCGGGGCTAATGAAGGTCAGCCCGCTTGTCTGTCAGCATGTCCATGATGTCTTAGCGATAAGTACTCCTCCTCTTCAACCCCCCCCCCCACCACCACCACCAACACCATCACCCCCACCACGAGTCATCTGTTATCCTGATTGAGGGGCAGAGAGGAATCCTTTTTTTTTTTTTTTGCCTCGCACAATGAAGTGCACATGTATGCACGCATGCAACGTTTAAGGAACGTCGACCGTGTGGGGGATTAAAGTATCGTTACCGTCTCCCCTGGCTTTACTTAAACATCCGTTACCGATGCGATTTGTCAGAATGACTTCCTTGTAGCGATTCCGCCAGAGAGCATTTAGCGTGAGCACGACTGCTATGAATGTGGACAACATCAGTTGCACTTTGGTTTTTCCCCCGTTTTGCACCGACGCGACATGCATTGATTCCGAAAGATCGGGACGATAAAGAATCCGATGAAACGCACTTATGCAACTCAACAACCCTCACACGTAAGCACACCGAACACGGGTTTTGCGATATTGGTTTGCATCTTGTGTTGCTTGGCAAATGTTCACCTCTCTGCATTTAAATAGTCCTTTGAACTCGGAAAACACTGACATGCAATGCGTGTGTAGGCCTGCATCCCGTCTAACGATAATTACTGTTTCTTCAGCTGTCACACTGTCTTCACACATAGAGCCCCTCAACAACATCAACAGCTGAACAACACATACAACGCTAATGTGCAATACGGGTTTATGTATGCAGTATATAGCAAGATGTGTAATCATTCTATGCATCCATCTTGGGCCTGTCAGGGCTGTCTTCGCAGCTGAAGGGAATCCGATCAGCGACGCGACTGTAATCAGACTTTCAGTATAGCTATTGTTCATTTAGGTAGCACCACCTTTACCCTCCTCATAATCATCCTCGTCTCTGCTCCACAGAAGGAACCAAAAAGGAAGAAAGAGAAAAATACATAATTATCTACAATGGTAAGAAGAAAAAAAAACGCTTATGTGGAGCCTATTTCTTATACATTCGCTGTACAGACATGTCGTGCCATTATGATTTTTCTTTTATTTTTTAAGGGTAAAAAGAAAGTGCGCCCATCTTGGCATTATCATCATAATGATGGACGGTGAGGAACCCAATTAGATAGATTGGATAATAACAGTTAAATCACATATCCACTTACCTGGATGCTTAATGAACTGACAATGACAATGTCCATTATTCTTGTATCGCGCATGATTAGCGCTCTGTGAGAATGTGTCAGGGGCCGTCAACGCGTCGCTCACTCGCGATCCGGAGACATCTATTGTGTAAATGAGTCATGGGTGATTATTAACAATTGCAGGGGTGCCCTTGGTTCTGTCAGTATATTGGCTATTTATGAAAAAAGTGTGAAAACGCTCAGTTTCTAAAATGAGGGAATGTAATTTTTCCTTAGAAGAGTAAAAATATAAAAAAGCTACTCTCCCTCTCTTGTTGCTGTCAAACAAATATCTATATTTTAAAAAGATGCAAATGATTATCATTGTCTTGCATGACACCCCATCAGATGTAGGCCTACATTTGGAAAGTACATCAACATGGTCATCTGCTTATCTAATTATTATCATTATCCACTCATTATACCCTTGATACAGGACAAGTTTTCTATAGCGCTTTTCTGTTCTGCTATTTCTTCTTTTTCCCCAGGATTCTTTAGAACAATGGTTGGTTTTGGGTTGATTTGCACATCATATTTGCACACTGAAGGCAAATCAATACATGCTTAACATGTGCTTAACATGTTTACGGCATGAAGAGAAACGAGCCAACCGTATGTGTTTTCCCTCTTCCTCCTATAAAGCATTGAAACTATTATCTTTTCCATCAAAAGGGGCAGTCTCCAATCCAAAACAATTCAATCTCAATTCTGGCCCCTTTGACCAGCGAGATGCTGCCACCATTGCGGTTTCGGCTTTCTTCTTCGTCGTGGCATGTGTGTGTGTGTGCTGTTTGGTCACACCGAGCTAGCCACCGCGAGTCGCCCAGTCCCAGCGCCCTGGCGTTCTCTAACAAGCAGCGGATACAGCGTCGGATTACTGTAGGCGTTAAATCGATAGCCGCTGGTCTCCCAGGCATGGCTATAGATTATGAATCAGTGTTGGCGAGCAGAACGCCGCGGTGGCGAAAGGGAGAAGGGTAGTGAGACCGACCACGAGAGAGAGAGAGGCGTGGGGAGAGAGGCGGGGGAGAGAGAGTGGGAGAGAGCGCGAGAGAGAGGGAAGGAGTGAGTCCGTGGGAGAGAGGGAAGGAGAGAGAGGGAGTATAGTGTAAGGTGTGAGTCAGTGGGAGTGCGAGGGAAAGAGAGAGAGAGAGGGGGGTGGGGGGGGGGGGGGGGAGAGACATGTAGGGAGTGTGTCAGTGGGGGAGAGAGGGCGCGAGAGCGTGAGCGATTGGCTACATTATAATGACGCACAGTGTTGTCATATTGTCTCCAAGGGTACTGGCTTCATGTGAAAAAATCAGAGTAGGAAGGGAAAGGTGAGAAGAAGAAGAAGAAGAAGAAGAAGAAGAAGAAGAAGAAGAAGAAGAAGAAGAAGAAGGAGGTGGAGGAGTAAAAAAAAGGGTACGGTTTGAACAAACAAGAATGCTGTGGATTTGAATTAGAATTTGTTGTTTGTTTGTTTGTTGGCCATAAAGAATAAAATAAAATCCAGTTTCCTCTTGACGGAAACACCCACAGGAGACCGAGAGGGAGCGAGCAAACTTTGAGTTTGCTCTTGAAACATATTTGGTAATACACAATTACACATTACACACTTAAACACGCTACATCCTGAGATATTTGTTCAGAAAATTGGACAGATCCAAAAATCAACGACCTGCAGACATGAACTCGTCGGTTTCGCACTTTAACCATTCGATGGCACATGTTTCCCTCACACTTGAGGACAACGTCAACTGTCAATTTCAATCTCACTCCCCAGAAACGAACGTGCTATGGATATCTTTGCAAGGCGTCGAGGCGCTGTTACAAAAGCTCATGAGCTGTCCATAACGTTTGGCAATCCATCCGCGCCATGCGAGCCCCGGCATTTTCCATACCGCGGTTTAATTCCTGCTCCTCCGAGCCTTGTTTACAGATGGTATCTAAGTGCCTTGATTCAACTGCCAATGAATATTGGCATGTGTCTACACCCCAAAGACCCCCGCTATTAGCACCGGACACTGTGGGGTTAGCCAAACGCAAACTGAACATGACATATCCCTCGCTCCCGCTAGTGCAACACACACACACACACACACACACACACCGCACACACACACACACACGTGCGCGCACACATATACGCACACAGGCCTGCATGCACGCATACACACCCATATGCATCTATTCGAAGTAGTGAGTAATAAGTAAGCCACATATTTTGTCAAAGAAAGAAGCCAGGGAATATAAGATACATAAACTTGGGTGTTTCATGTAGAAATGTGCGCACACACACCCCACAACACACACACACACACACACACACACACACACACACACACACACACACACACACACACACACACACACACACACACACACACACACACACACACAGATAGACAGTACAACCTCCTATAGGGCGGATAGCTAGATCCCAAACTGCCCTCTGGCTTGACTTCTCTCTATTTCGGTCTGTCTGTGTGTCTCTCTTTCTGCTCTCTCTCTCTCTCTCTCTCTCTCTCTCTCTCTCTCTCTCTCTCTCTCTCTCTCTCTCTCTCTCTCTCTCTCTCTCTGTTTGTTAAGCCCCAAAGATGCCCGAGGAGCAGCTCGTCTCCCATGGCAGATCAGGGTCAGATTAACCCCAGCCCGGCTCCCCTAACCTTAACCATTAGAGGGATAAGGAAATATCTGCTCTGGGATCAGTTGGCTGGGGGGCTGCGGTGGTATTGAGGAGCTGTCAGAGGTGAGTGAGATCAGGGTCGAGGCCCCTCCCCCCAGGGAGGTCAGCGAGGTGAGGCAAGGGTCAACCTAGGCTGGTTTCCAGGTGTAGTCTACTGGGTGGAGAGACACAGACGGAGAGGGGGAGAGAGAGAGAGGCCAATGGTAGCAGAATATAGGGAGAGAGAGAGAGAGAGAGAGAGAGAGAACGAGAGAGAGAGAGAGAGAGAGAGAGAGAGAGAGAGAGAGAGAGAGAGAGAGACATGGACAGAGAGAGGGGGGAGAGAGAAAGATAAATGGTTCAAGAGAGATAGAGAGAGAGAGAGAGAGAGAGAGAGAGAGAGAGAGAGAGAGAGAGAGAGAGAGAGGATGGACAGAGAGAGGGGGAGAGAAAGATAAATGGTTCAAGAGAGAGAGAGAGAGGAGAGAGAGAGAGAGAGGAGAGAGAGAGGGAGAGAGAGAGAGAGAGAGAGAGAGAGAGAGAGAGAGAGAGAGGGAGGAAACATCATGCTTTGTTTCATAAAGTATTGTCCATTTAGAAACCTATGCTCTGGCATGAAGGAAGTATAATTTCCCATGATCTTTGGTGACTGAGAAAAAAGGATGAGAAGATGAAAATGGAAACCCTGTAATGCCTACATCCATCAATAACAATAATAGTAATAATATCAAACTCTCTGCACTTTGGCTTACGGTCCTAATCAATGCAACAATAACAGTTAAACCAACATCACACACAAGCACGTCAAGCCTTTCCAAAACCTTTCCCGAGCGTAGCCAAAGAAAACGCTGCATTATTCCCCTGCATTATTAACCACTGGTACTTTCTAACCCTGTCTATTGTTTAACATAACACCCGGATGGGTTATGTAGGATGATAATGATTATAATTACCCCAGGATTGATTTTTATGTGTGCTCTCTCTCTCTCTCTCTCTCTCTCTCTCTCTCTCTCTCTCTCTCTCTCCTCTCTCTCTCTCTCTCTCTCTCTCTCTCTCTCTCTCTTCATTCCTTTTTTCTTTAAATATATGTGTGCGTGAAAGCACGAGCTGCAGAATCTGGTAGCCAGTGACGGCCAGCTGTGTGTGACTGACTCAGGAGTGGCTGCTGCTCCAGCACGGAGCTCTCAAGGTCAGCAGGGACACACACACACACACACACACACATACACACACGCACACACACACACACACACACACACACACACACACACACACACACACACACACACACACACACACACACACACACACACACACACACACACACACACACTTACACACGCAACCACACAATGCACGCACACAGACAGACATACTGCAAGCACCCATGCAGGTGTCAGAAAGACAGATGGACGCTCACGACATACATACACACACCTGCACACACACACACCACACACAGTACCAGAGTACCAGAATGATTAATCTGTCAATCAATGTTTCTGCTTCCTGCGGTGAGCCCTCCTCTTTTTTTTCTTTCCCTCCGCAAGGTCTCAGTGAACAGAAATGAAAGGTTGCAAGATTGGTGTGCGTGGTCGCACAAAGCGTGAGTTTTGTCAGCATACATGTGAATAACAGCATGTCATCACTGTGTACGTGTGAATGTGTGTGTTTGTGTGTGCGGTCTCGTGTGTACATGTAAGTGCAAATGTGTGTGCGTGTGTGTGTGTGTGTACTCTGATGTGTATGTGTTAGAGTGAATGCATGCATCTTTGTGTGTGTTTGTGGGTGTGTGTGTGTGTGTGTGTGTGTGTGTGTGTGTGTGTGTGTGTGTGTGTGTGTGTGTGTGTATGTTGGATTGGTGCAATCAGAGGCTTATTCACACCCCCGTGCCCGCCTGCCTTGCAGCGCCATATTGCGACGGCAGCCCAGCGCATTGCATTATACCTGTTACACATGGCCGCCTTGCTATACCTCGTCACAACATTTCCCTGTTTTCCTTGCTCAACGCTGCCACTGTGATGGCTGTTAGGGGAGAGAGGGGGCAGCCTGTCAACAAGAGCTCATGTGAGGCCATTAAACACACACACGCAGGTAGGCCAATAGAATAATGCACAATTGGCCCGGGCTCCATTCCCAATGAGGTTTATATTTTTGCTTTTGAATGTTTTGAGTGGAACCGGTATCGGTTTGTTGTTGTTGTGGCAGTCACTGTCGGGGGGGGGGGGGGGGCGGGGGGGCGGGGGGGGGGGGGTGGGGGGGGTTGTTGCGTTCACGAAAGCGCTCCTGTTAAATATGATTGGAATTGTTCGTCGGAATTGGGCCGCAACAAATATGAGCGCACCGTGTTTCAAAGTGAGTCACCGCTTGCCGATGCGCAGATTAATATGTGTGGGATTGTTAGCGATGGGTTTTTGAGATATTCATGTGAGAAACATTGAGGTAACGGTCGACGCTCGACTTAAACGTGGGTAGCACTCGTAGAGGTGGTGTTAACTAGTTAACCCAACATTTCCTCCTTTTACCATTATGAAACAAGTATACTTAAATCCCTGATATCTCTACTCTAATCGAATTTCCTCCCTACTACAGCGGATCCAAAAATGTCCTCCTTCCTCTGCACCTCCTTCTTCCTCCCACTCCTCCACTACACGGCTCTACCAAACGCTTTCCGAGGCGTCAGATGTGTGCGTGCGCCGTGTTATTTTCTAATGTGGCTCGGCTGCGGACTACTCCGATTCCATTTGACTGCGCTTCCAGAGGTGCTGTAGGAACAAAGTGTTCAGAGGCCTACTCCCTATCTCCCTCCATCTCTGAACTAATCACCTCTCCTCTCTGACTCATGACTCTCCTCTCTCTTCCTCATG
>NC_082404.1:12770976-12780976 GCF_031168955.1 Gadus macrocephalus
CTTTAAAGACAAAGAGGCAGACCGGACCCAACCGGACTCAAGCGCCTGGCGTGTTGTGTTTTATTGCTCGGCTCTAAATAGGAGGAATGGAAAAAGCAATCAGCCAGAAGGGAATCAGAGCCTTTCATTGAGACACGAGAGCAGGACTGCACATTAGTGTGTACTTGTTTTATTTTCTTCTTTTTTTTTCCCTCACACCCGTTTCAAAGGGGAGTTATTTGGGTGGGGGGGGGGAGACAATAAAAACCCTGTTTCTGTCGAGTGTTTTGGTTAGGCACGTGCTACGACTGACTGACAACCTGTCTTTTGGAAAACACGATTCTCCTTTTTGTATTGTGCGCATAATATCTAGGCTTCCGTGTTTGCATAGCTAGTCTGGGTAGATGCCACGTTACGGGGAGAGAAGCCAGGTGTCAAAATATAGCCGTGATGAAGATCAGAAGCTTGGAAATAGTACAGCAAAGTAAATCAAATATGGGAACACATGTCACCAGGTGTTTAAGGAATGTGTGCCAAAGAACACATTAGTATGCGTCCGTACACACATACTCACACAAACACATACACACACACACACACACACACACACACACACACACACACACACACACACACACACACACACACACACACACACACACACACATTGATGTGTATGTAATCAACAACGAGCAAGGTCTTCAGAGTGAATGTATTTAACCAGGTCTGTAGGAAGAGGACTAAGTCCTACATTTCATTAAAATAAAGATCCATCTGAGAGAATGCAACAATCAAATAAAAGTACACAGATGACTATATAACCCCCCCCCCCCCCACCCCCTACTTTAGCCATCTGCCAAGGACAGCCTTTTCTTCAACCCCATCATTTGCATAACCAAAAGATGATTATTTTATGTTTATATTATGACTGAATAATTATAATGTAGTGGATTAGAACGAGGGGAAAACATGCCTTGATGTCAGAGAAGATTGCTGAGTAGTCACTATAATCGCTGCTTAGGTTTTTAATCAGAGTGAAATATGGGGCCATAAATTATTGCCTTTCATGCAAACTTGTGTTTATGCACCAGCGTATCACAAATCTAATTTTTCAGCGTTTTTAAGAGGCTTAAAAGATAGTTATTTTTGTTCGTGGCCTCTGAATTAAAAATAAAGTCGTTTGGGTATACTTTCACTCATGGGGATTAATATTATGTTCTGTATGATTTTTTTTACTCTCTCTTCAAAATTACTTTATGAACTTTGAATAACCTGCTCTGTAACTGACTGATACACACCAGCCGAGCGGGGCGTAGGAGCCCCTCACACACAGAGATACCTGCCAACGTATATCTAAATACCCTTCAGGTGGGGCGGTGAATATATTGCATCCCTCACTGAATCTATAGTTCATAGTGGTATGCCACGATTAAATCACACAGCTGTTATATCACATTGCACTAAGGCGCTGTTGAATCCCAAAAAAAAAAAGGACTCATAAATTCATTGAGTATCCCTTTCAGCCAGAAAGTGAAAGATAGTTTTAATATTACAAAACACCCCAGGATTCCCTGTCGAAGATAAGATGCTGTAAGCCTGAGGAAAGGAAAATACAAAAAAAAAAAGGAAAGAATGAAGAGAACTGCGGCGTGTACGTACAAAAGGGGGTGGGTGGGTGGGGGGGGGGGGGGGGGGGGGGAGGAAGAGGAGCCTTATCTAGGAGCTCAACCCTGGCTGGTAGGACACTAAACACAGCAAAGTCTATGAGTCCATGCCCACGCTGCCTTATCCCTAACAAAGCAGCAAAGCCAATCCATTCTGTCAGATCCATCGGGAATCAAAATTCATACACCCATATCGACTCTGTGGGGGGGTGGTGGTGGTGGTGGGGGGGGGGGGGGCAACTACGCAAAGCGGGAGAACAAGTGGGGGGGAGAGACAGGGGGGGGGAGGCAGAGAGCAACAGGGTGAGGTTAGGACGGAAGGAAAGATACATCCTTTCTCTTTTGTTTAGGATCAGAGCACCCCCCCCCCCCCCCCCCACCCACACTCACACAGACACACACAGACACACACACCCCCCACGTTGTCTTTACAGCTGCAAATTGCTTTGCCACCTCTCTCTTCCCCCAGCAGTCTGTCCTGCCAAATCCTCCTATAATGTATCATTATCACAACTTTGGGTGGAAATCCATAGAATCAATACGTTTGTCAGGGAAACGCACGTCTGGGATTGCTGCCACACTGTGAGGCTTGTTCGCCTCACCATTCACGCTATAGCCCGCCACAGGCTACCGCAAAACAAGGCACACGCGCACACAAACACGCACACGTACGTACGTACGTACGCACACACTGTGTAAGTCAGTTGATGTACACACTCTATACGTGTGCACATTTGGGTTTATAGGCCTTTGTATGTATAGACGCGATGGACGGAAGTGAGCTTGTAAACAATGTGAATAGACTCGAATGATCCTATTCTGTATTCTATGTATTCCTATATTATATTCAGACGGCCAATAGAATATCTATCTTACTGTATATCTCTTATACTATCAGTCTGTGTCTATCTATCTCTATCTATCTATCTATCTATCTATCTCTCTATCTATCTCTCTATCTCTCTATCTCTCTATCTATCCACATTAATGGAACTTAATTCAAAAAGGGTTTTGGTCAATTTTTTTTTGAAAATGTTCAATACAGCAGACTTATAAAACGTCTGTATGTATTGTGAACTGAAACAAAAGTGCAGTTTCATGATTCCAAAAAGGTGTTTAGAGTGGGATGATTCAGTTTATGAAGACTTTCAAGTCAGTTGTTAACGGGTCACAAACCGTGCTCAAATCTTTACATTTCTCCCAACCGACATGGCAGTTTGTTAGCATCTGGAGTGTTTTCAAAGACTCTTGCACGTCGGTGTAATCCCTGGAAAGTGTGTGTTCCTTATCTTATGGTTTGAATGGCAGGAAGTTAGGAGGTGCAGCTCAGTTCCAAGCCGTTCTTGTTGTGTAGTGGGTGATCCGTCTGTCTTCTCTGCGAAGCCTGGTCTCTCATTGGTGGCCAGGCTGTGCTCAGTGAGTACTTGGTCGAGGATTGTCTTAGTTTTGATCCAGTCACGGTCGTCAGGTAATCTGCAACTGTATTCTTTGTTGAAGCATGCCAGTTTGCTCAGATGTTTTGGCTTATTCTTACCAATGTCAAAATCAAAATCGTTTCCTTTTGTGTTCTTCTAATTTGGTTTTGCCTGCTGTTTTGGTTGTTGTGTGCTGGATAGAGTCCCAGGACCAGCGGGCTAAGGGGACTTAACTCTCTGTGGGTGAGGGCCTTGTTGTGGAGCGGGTTGCTGTCACTTTCCTTCAGATGGTTATAAAATGTTAGCCCTCTCTTCTGGATTTTATTAATAATCGGACACCGTCCAGATTCTGCCCTGCATGCATTATTTGGTATTTGTCTCTGGGCTCTGAGAATACATTTGCAGAATTCTGCATGCAGGGTTTCAATTTGATGTTTGTCCCATTTTATAACATCTTGTTTAACGAGTGGACACAAGACCTCACAGCCATACAGGGCAATGGGTTCTGTAACAGCGTAAAAAATGTTGAGCCCCATTTTAATTGGGATGTCTAGTTTGATGTTTCTTTATACGACATGAATGGCCCTCCTTGCCTTGGCTCTTAGGTCGTTCTTATTTTTTGTCTGTGCTCATTCCACATTTTTCTGTGCTCTAAACAAAGCAGCAATGTCTTGAACCCTAACTACAATATATCTACCCATCTATCAATCTAGAGTCTATCTACTATATATCTATAACTATATACATAAAATAACTATATATAACTATGATAGTTATATATATATATATATATATAACTATATATATCTACAGCATATATACATATATATACATCAATATATATATCAATATATTTAGAGATCCGTCCATCCATCCGTCCTGGTGCGTCCGTCCGTCCCCATATGTCTGCGGGCACGTCTGAGCCTCCCTGCCCGCGGTAGCACTTCATTAGTGGTGGTGGTCAGCGGCACCGTCCCAATGACCGTCTCTTCACATGTAATTACTGTCCGGTAACCAGGTCAGAAAGGGCTAGAGTTCAACCCCAGCTGCTGCTGCTACAGCTTTAGCACACACACACACACACACACACACACACACACACACACACACACACACACACACACACACACACACACACACACAGATATGCACGCACGCACACACACACACATTCACGCACACACACATGCCCGAACACGCATGCACGCACGTATGCACACTCACACACACACACACACACACACACACACACACACACACACACACACACACACACACACATTCACGCACACACACATGCCCGAACACGCATGCACGCACGTATGCACACTCACACACACACACACACACACACACACACACACAAACACACACACACACACACACACACACACACACACACACACACTCAGACACACACACACACACACACACGTGCACACTTGCACACACAGACACACGTACACACACACACACACACACACACACACACACACACACACACATGCACACACTCTCTGGGAGCCTTCAGAGAGGTATTGATTGGCTAGGCTGTGACATCGCCTAAGCCATGTCACCCCAGTGAGAGAAGCCTCCAAATTGACCAATAATAAAGTGGTGGAAGTTGTAGTGGCACTCTCTTGGGAGCTGTCCATGTGCACCGTGTCACAGCACACACGCACGCGCTCGGATGTGTATGCGCGCGTATGCGTGTGCACGTGTGGATGAGTGTGTGTGTGTGTGCGTGGGGGGGAGATGCATGTGGGGTTGTGTTGTTTCTTTTTGTCACAGTGCCGCTATGACGTTAATGGCTGCAACGTGAAAGAATTTGTACACGTTGTGCTTTGAATCGCACCCTTTCTGCGGAATGTAAGCTTGGTTTAACACATTAGCAGAATTGCCATCAGTGTTAAGAAATAAATTGTGCATAGGATCAGAGAAATAAACAGGGTATTTTTCCGGGGTGCCTTGGGTACATCTGGGAGTCTCTCGTCGATACATATGCATGAGGGAAATTTGGCAATCTTAACAGCATGAGAAGACACGCTATGTCTGACATCTGTCGAGAATTTTCACAGCGTCTTCAGAGTCATAACTAAGTTTCCGACATTCCAATTATTAAGAACTTTCTTCCTCACTTCCTCTTCCTCATCTCTAAAATGTGAAATTTTTCTCATTTTACAGGTCCCGAAAATAATGTTTGACAAAGTTTGACATGCGGGAGAGGAAATTACATTTTCTCTCCTGCTCAGGGAAATATCCTTTAAAATATACCATCAGTGTCTCTCTCTGTCTCTCTCCCACTCTCTGTCACCCACATACAAATACACACGCACATATCAATTTATTTTAATTTCATTCAATACGTTAAGTGTCACATTACAAATGCGGCAATGCATTTTTTATCCCAAAACAACAACAGACACTATTTGCATATTTTAGATGTTAAACATTTTACTTCCTTCTTGTCTTGTGCGACGTCAGTAGAGTTTTCCTGTCTGTGCACGTATCTGTGTGTGTACGCGTATGCGTGTGTGTGTGTGTGTGTGTGTGTGTGTGTGTGTGTGTGTATATTATTATAGGGCTTCCTTATGCACAAAGACTATCAGGGTCACATTGATTTGACTCTCCAGAGTATTAGCATGGGATTACAGCAGTCAACAGGATCTACTTGATGTCTGTGTGTGTGTATGTGTGTGTGGGAGAGTGAGAACATATACCAACAGTAATTAGCCCATAGAACATACTCCATCTTCGTGTGTGTGTGTGTGTGTGTGTGTGTGTGTGTGTGTGTGTGTGTGTGTGTGTGTGTGTGTGTGTGTGTGTGTGTGTGTGTGGGCCTGTGTGGGCCTGTGTGGGCTCTCATTAATTCTTTGTCCTAAAACAAGCTCAACCTTCCTTGAAGTGTTGCGTACTTTGAGGGCCTCTCTCTATGACGGAACATCTTTGATGTGAGTGTTTGATTGTGCGATACGTATGGGCGCCTAAGAGTGTTTAATGTTCATGCATAAATTAGGGTTTTATTCAACGCTGACTTTGCAAGGGTGTTGGTTTGTCTGAGTACGCATGTGGGTGAGCACGGGATCACAAGAGGTCATGGACAGGAACAAACACAACTTTCAAGCACGCACACAAACACACCCCTTGATACCTAAGTCTCTACATTGTGCGTGTGCGATGTGTGTGTGCGTGCGCGTGAATGTGTGTGTTTATTGGGGAGAGTTGTTATCGGTGTAGGCCATGTGAGTGTGTGTGTGTTTGTGTCTGTGCATGTGAGAATACGTTTACGGATGGTTTTATATATATATATATGTGTGTGTGTGTGTGTGTGTGTGTGTGTGTGCGTGTGTGTGTCTTTGTATTGGGGAGAGAGTTGTTATCCGTGTAGGCCATGTGAGTGTGTGTGTGTGTGTGTGTTTGTTTCTGTGCATGTGAGAATGTGTTTGTGGATGACTATATATATGTGTGTGTGTGTGTGTGTCTCCATGTGTGTGTGTGTGTGTGTGCAAGTGTGCATGCGTGTGGTGAAACATATCCCACACTTATGCATCCTCTTGTCCTGCCGCCGCCGCCGCCGCACGCGTCTTTAATGACAAGCTATTCCAAACACTTGGCACCAGCAGCCCGACGCAAATTACTTGTCTCCGAATTTGCATAACTTTGAAGTATTCATAGCATTAGCGCGGCAATTACAGTAATTAACACGGGAATCCATGTCAATGGGCCAACGCCGCGAGGCAAGCGCAATTACCGCTATGCTAATTAGGGTTTGATTAAGCTTTTAAAGAACAATCGGCTTATTTAGCCGAACACATTCGAGAGGTTGTAGAGATATACTGAAGCACCACCCATAAACCCCCCCCCCCCCCCCCCAAACCCCCTCCCCAAACCCCCTCCCTTCCCCTCACATTCACCCTCCCTCATCTCCATCCTCCTCCCCCTCACCCACCCGTCTGGAACACACACACACACACACACGCATCACTGAACATTCCCCCCCCCCCCCCCACCCCTGCCCCATCCTATTGTTTTGTCCTCTCGTCTTTCTGCCCAGACAAGAAGACAAGGATGTTTTTTTTTCTTTCCTTTTTTTTTGTCATTGAACAAGAACAATTTGCTGTCTGATGCTGGAAGTCTCATCGCGGTGACGGGGCCTAAATTAAAGTGTGGACTTATTAAAGCTTCTGTGTGTGTGTGTGTGTGTGTCTGTGTGTGTGCCTGTGTGTGTGTGTATATATGTGTGTGTGTGTGTAGCGCTGACACTGATCCGCCCAATAAACTCACTGTCCGTGACTAAGAGTACGCTCGCAGCAAGACAGACACAATTGCCTGTTAAGTCAGTGTTGCTTTTATTGGGCGTCCCAGTAGAGCGCATTGATGTGTGTGTCACGGCCGAGGCAAACACGGGAGACATGCTTGAGATTATTTTAATGAAATTTTAAAGGTGCCTCTCGTCTTCTTCGTCGTCTCGTACGAATACGAGCGAGAGCCCCGCCTTCCCTTGAATACCCATGTTTTCTAAACCGCGTGTACGTTTCGCCCAATGCTTGGCGGAAAACGTTTGTGGTTTTTGTCTCTGTTTTACGGTTGCGGTCATTTCTGTTGTATTTTTGTTTTCAAGCGCAAGGCGAGGCTAACATGCTAACGTTCTTATTCTAACAGCGCGGTGCCTAGAGACAGGCTGGGCTTTCCTTGTGGAGAAATAAAATAAGAACATATGCAAATACGCTGTTTTTTTTTTGTAATTACTGGATTCCAAAAGAAAAAGCTGAACTAATGATGGTGAACAATTGCAAAAAAACGTCCTAAAATTTGTTAGAACTTGTGACCCGGGTCTGAAAAGACGTCCTTGTGCCCATTGATAACGCAAATTAGTTGTTTAATTTCTCATTACGAGTCCCGTACCCATTTACTTAAACTTTTCCTCTTTTATTCAGTGGAGAACTATTTCAAAACACAGACCTCTGAACCATATTGTCAAGTGGACATTAAAAAAGTTTAGTTTATAAAGTTTATACAAAGGTAACCCAGAGAAAACATAGGTGGAAATTGTTATAGCCTGTGTTGAATCACCTTTTGTATGGCCTCCTCTTTCTGACGCTCACCTCATCCATTAAACGTCCCTCACTGTCATCTCAGGTTCAGCTACACAGCACAGTTCCTTAGAAAGTCTATAATAACCGGTGACAAGCGAAGGGAGCAGGATTTATTTTAAACAGGACCAACACAACACACGACATTGAAAAAAACCTTCACATTGATAATCCATTGAAGTTCCCAGGTTACCTTTAGAATGTGGTCTGGCAAGTATATATTTGTGTAAAGAAAATATGCTTATGTAGGAGCATTGTTCCTACGTGTGTGTGTGTGTGTGTGTGTGTGTGTGTGTGTGTGTGTGTGTGTGTTTTTGCATACTGGTTCCAACAACTTTATGTTGTATTATGTGATTATGTGTTTAATATTGAGTGTGTGTGTTTGCATGCGTGCATGTCCATCTGTGTGTGTGTGTGTGTGTACGTCTGTTGTGTTTGACTTTAAGTGTGTGTGTGCGTGCTTCAGATCGCCCAAGCCCGTACAGTAAAGCGTGTGTGAGCGTACGCGGGCAGCGCCTTTGCGGTCGCACGGCTATCATCGTTACCCTCGTCAATAGCCACATGTTCCGAGTATTGATCAGGCTATCGATGACCTGCGAGGAATCTCCTGTCTGTGGAGGGGTGGGGGGGGGGGGGGTTATGGATCTGTTTAGACTTTTACACGGACCACACAACGACTGAGGCTCCAGCCCGGTTAAGAATCAGCGGCAGATTTATTTAGAGAACAGATTATTGGCTCTTTAGCAGGACTTTACAGGCGGCTCCTGTGTATCAAAAAAAAAAGAACGCTTATGCTCCTTGTCTGTTGAATCTGTTCAATACTAAACGCGGACATGATTCACCGGCAGGGGCGTTATGGTTGTGCATGTGTTTCGCACCGCAGCATCAATAGCTTCTGCTGCCTCGTGAGACCAGGGTTCCAATCGTGGCGTATTTTCTTTTTCGCGTGATTGAAAAATTGTCCCAGTTTATTCTCGCTCTAATGTCTGATTTTTTTTTTACTGAATTCCACCGTGGATATATTAGTATGTTGGTCAGGACTTATGTGCGTACGCAGCGGAATCCAGGGTGTGCAGTAATCTTGAGGTGTGACAGTAATTTTCGCTGCTCTGTCTTTTCTACGATGTGTGTGTTGTTATGTATTTTTTGGATCAGGCAGGTCAGAAACCTAATTAGAAGCTTTAATGCCGTGACAGTAAGCTAAACCGCACGTCTCTGTTTTTGTTGACTCATTGACAATGCGGAATATGGATTTTATATCAAGCGATCGATACGGGGAAAGAACATCGTGGCTTTATTAAAGAATATGCACCTTGGGTGGGCCTCGATATTAAATCACAGGAAAAACAGAGAAAATAGAGAGTGTTCTGGTAACTGTCAACGGTTAGACTTTTGGTGATGTAACGGATTAAACCAAAACGGCATTAAAAACGAAGAAAGCTAGCTTCCGCTCACAAATGTGTGGCTGTGTAGCTATTTCATCTTTAAGCTACGTTAGACTCGAGGTGAAAGGATAAAAAAAACAAAAAACGTGAAACATGACAAATATTGTCCAAATAAATTACAATTTTAGTTTAGTTTAGTTATTTTTACTGACAGATCTATCAGTAAAATGTTGTCCTATTTGTATTTCCGTGAAGGACTTTAAGCCTTTTAAACACAGGTGCTTTAGTACGTTACATATCTGTGCCTTTCCTAATTCGCTTAATGTATGTAGAGATGTGTGTGGGTGACTGTGTATGCATGAGCGCATGCGTATCTGCGTGTTCTCGGGCACCAGTAATTTAGTCCCTAAAGGGTTAAATATGCAGGGAGCAATTAGCCTTTAATTGGTCATATGTCAGAGAGA
>NC_082404.1:12785976-12788533 GCF_031168955.1 Gadus macrocephalus
GATCGGAACACTAATCCATCGGAATGACAACACAAAAGTATTGTCGTTCAAGTTGTCGCCCAAAACCACCTGATCCCCCCCTTCCACCCCCCCCCCCCCCCCCCCTCCCAAGTGCTTTTAAAATGATTTCTGTTTTGAAATGAAAAAGCAATTTTCTCCTTGGGGTTTATAATCCTCAGTAATAGTCAACCATCATTTTTTAATCTTTAGATGCATTTTAAATCCAAGCCGTAATGTCTTAACTCTGCCGACAAGGTCAAATATCTTAGCAAATAAGTCTTAAGCTTTGTTTTATATGAAAGAATTACATGATTATACTGAAGAATTAATCACGTACTCTTCAGATCTCCCAGATTGGGTTTGCGCTGAAGGATTAGGGTGTCCTACTTTCTCACATGGCAGAAACTGACGTGGAGGTTTGTTTAGTACAGTGCTGGTAAATACTTTATTTTTTTTAACTCTGAGAGTGCAAAGAGAGCTATAGTGCTGGTTCTGGTGTTGGTGGGATAGTGGGATCTGATGGGGAGCTGGTTGCCTAAGTCTTCTGTAGTGTCGATAACGGAAAAATGGAAACAACACCAGGGCTTTCCATGAATGGCCCTACAGTATATATATATATATATATATATATATATATATATATTATTTATTACTTCACAACAAAAGGCAAACTCAAATATGCTTTCTCAGCATCTTTTAAATCAAACAATCCTTATCTATTCAACGCAACGGGGGCTGTCTCTCTCACACTAAACACACACACACACACACACACTCTCTTCGAGCATGTTTTTATTAATGTTACAGTGAGCAGGTGTTGCAGTCGACACTGTGTTGGGACTTGTAGTTCTTTCAGGGATCTTGTCTTGCTCAGTTCTGCGACCAGCAGTAGGGAATGTATTGCCCTGGATGACCACGCCTCCCTGACCTCACGCAGGTTAGGGTGTTTGACTCCGAGCTGGAGGGTCATGGGTTCAAACCCTAATGTCAGCAATCTACCTTTAAGCATCCTTGAGCCAGATGCCCTCACATCCAGCTGTTCATTCAGGCCTGTACATCAACAACAATTCACTCTAGGTTGGCATTCGATAAAGTGGTCTTCATTAGGATCCTCTGTACACACTCTCCTATCAGGATCAATACTTGAGGTTCCAATACAGAGATTGATTTTATGTTGAGTTGCTCCATGTGCGGGGAATCAGAGTGTCAGAGGAAAAGAGTAAATGAAGGAAGCACAGACTTAAGAGACATTTCTGGCTCCCTTATTTTCTCTAATATTGACCACACCTGTGGTGATCATGGCAGAAATCCAAGTTTAGCAGACGCTGTGTAGGAAAGGGCAGAGGGAAGGGAAAAAAATATGTTGTACATTTAGTTAAAGCTGGTTGAAGACAGTCTAAGGGCACACTCTGAAAGACATTGATGCTTTACGAATCTAAGACCCAAACATCTTTTATTTCCTTTCAACTAAAATACACTATTATTTAACTTTATCAAAAGAGTGGTTCCGTGTTACCCGAAATGTATCAGATCATCCAAGACTCGAGTAAAACAAGAAATGTTGTCTTTTTTACATTTGAGGCGAAAAACTAAAATCCAAAAATGAAAAGTGAAAATGTACAAAAACAAACGAAAAAGACAAATGTTCAGGTTGGCTTGTTTTTCTGGAAAGAATCAACCAAATCCAAAAATGGTGGGTGTCTTCCTGTTCTTGCTTCACGTTAGCCAGTAGCAACCGGGAGGGTCTTCGCTGAGGCATGCTGAGTTATGATCAACTGGACAGGAGGAGTTTAGGCAGCCAACCCGTCCTCCTCCACCAGAACACTTCTTCCTCCTCCACCTCCACCTCCAGCCTCTCACACTGCCCCACCCCCCACCCCCCCCCCCCCCCCCCCCCACTGTATTCCAGGTGTCCAAACAAACAGGGATTTATAATCATGTGATGTACGATCTATGGCTGGGCAGTGGGCCTGCTTCAGCGTCTCTCCGGCCACTCCGATTTCTTTTCCGAACATGCAGAGCGAGAGCGTCTCTGATCAAACGCCACCACTCACGGCACACAAAAATAAAGATAGAAAGTAGATGTGGATGTATGGGCCCCGATTCCCTTCAAAAGCTCAACCTGTGTTTATATGCACAATACATCTAGAAACTCATGTGGGCTGTCAAAGCAATCTGTTGATCCAACCGCTACTCTGTGTGTGTGTTGGTGTGTGTGTGTGTGTGTGTGTGTGTGTGTGTGTGTGTGTGTGTGTGTGTGTGTGTGTGTGGCGGTTGAAGGGTGGGGGGTTGTAATGGGATGGAGAAACATGCATATTAATAAGAGGTTGTGAATGTCCCCGCTATTTGACTGATGCAAACAAAAGATGTAAAATCCTTTAAGAGAAGCGGTAAAAAATAACAACACGATCGCCATCGATTTATGAGGCGCGCGTGTGTGTGCGTGTGTGGTGTATATATTTAGAGAGGCGTTGAACTTTGGACGCAACTTCTGAAACGCTTGCATATTTTAAATAACGTCAGGGGTTTTTTATGTTATTTTCTCCTTGCATTTTCA
>NC_082404.1:12788633-12814133 GCF_031168955.1 Gadus macrocephalus
AAATGAAAAGTTAAAACAACACCAGTTGACTGGACAACCTGCTCCTTCATCCTTACCACCTCCTCCTCTCTCATCCCTCACCCAGGCCCTTGTGCTCGTCCATACCGCCCGCTTGTACAGCCGCTCTCCCCCCCCCCCCCCCCCCCCCACACACCAACACCATGGCACATACAATCACACACACACACACACACACACACCGCGTACCGCCCGCCTCCCTACACGGCTGATTATCGGAGACCTCTCATAGCGGTATTGAGCGCTGTCCCTCGCTCCTTGTTACCTTCCTGATGGTTTCATTGTTTAAATGCAGATGGAAGAGGCTGGAAGGGTGGCGGTGGTGGGTGGCTATTGAGCAACAGACACACACGCACACACGCACGCACACACACACACACACACGCACACACACACACACACACACACACACACACAGACACAGACAGAGGATATGTGTGTAATACAACTTCCTCCTCAGACCTCTTGGTTGAGGAACGATAGGGGTGTTGGGGGGGCTGGCTGGGTGTGTGGGGGGGAGGGGGGGAGAGCGGGGTTAATAGATGGCTGATGAATACGCAGGGAAGGCACAGACATGATAATCTAGCGTTTCCGTCCTATAGTGTGAAGTATTGATGCACCGTGCGAAGTGGGCGTCCGCGAAGCAAAATACCCCCCCTTCAAGGAACTAACACCCATGTTTTTTTGGGGATGGTGCTTTTTAGATTTTTGTCCGCCACATGATTAGCTAATGACTCATTATGTGCGTGTGTTTTCGTTTTTTTTGCCATATGAAGGAAAACATGAATAGAATGGAACTGTTGGGCAGAGGAGAAAGACAGCTGCCTTGGATTCGACCAATGCTGCCTAAGTGTTGTCGAAAGTCGAAAGTGCACTGCTTCTGTTATATCTGACACCTTCCTATTTTCTCTGGTATGTTTTGCTCCTGACTCTATTCCACAAAAGGGTGGAACATTTTATTGGAAGCCCCCCCCCCTCCCATCTCCCGCTGGTGGTTTGCCCTTTCCAGCATCTTCCTTTGGTTCTTCAGACCGCTTCAACAGACAAACCATCCGAAGCCGAAGCAATCTGCCATTGTGAAGTTCCCCGGTATCTTCCTGCCGAAAAACATATCGCGCCCATCCAACGATACTGACCCGCTCATAAGCCAAGTAAATAAAAAGGTAAAAATAAAATGTCTGCCGCTAAGGAATCAAGAAAAAAAAACCTAGAAAAAGCGTGACGCTTCATTCTTTTGATATCGGGGCCAAGTTACTGGACGAAATGAGCAGCCATGTGAAGTTTGAGAAACATACACTTCTCTTTTCCACCTTGAAAGGCCGGCACCCACCCGCCTCCCCATACATCAACATGTATCAAAGCAAAGCCTTTTGATGGCACTTTGAAGTGTGAGCAGCCGTGTGATTGGGCCAGCGATGAATTGAAGCTAAAGAAACACGGTTCAACTGATGTTTCGATGCCTTAGAGTGCAGACCTCGAAATACCCAGACAGAGAAATAAATATATAAATACAAATTCCGGAATCACGCAATGTGTCTGTAAAATGTGCTCGTTGCGGCAAAATAAATTTTGACTATGTTCCACTTCCTGTTTGGTCACTGGAGCCAGAGCCATACGCAACAGAGGTTTGGCCCATCAACGTAACTATGAGTATCGGTGGCTACGACTCGTGTGCGATAAATAAGCTAATAAATGCCAACCGATATTGGAAAGCACCAGGGCTGATGAAGCCATCAGAAGAGATTATTCACTTGATCTGCTAAAATGGTAAAAAAAATCTTCATTAAGAGGCTTGGCTTCCTCAAGGTCGGTTTCCCAGCAAGGTTTAAACTTAAGCCATGGTGGGGGTAGGTGGACTGTCTTAATCTGATGTAAGAAGGAGCCATGTCTTAGGAAATGACTTTCTGCAACACATCTTAATTTTGGATTAGTTTCTCCTGGATTAGGGAGTACACGACTAGGTTAACCACGTTGGGTTAACACCATGTGTAATGGCTTTCGTGGCACGTTGGACGATGGTGTCGGCATACTTCCGAGAAAATAACCATCTCTGGTCAAAAAAGAAACATATTTCGACGTGTTGGTTCACGAGGAGGCTAAAGAAACAAGTTAAAAAATCTGTAAACATGAGGGGAAAAAACGAAGAAATGCAATAAAAGCAAGTAGCGTGAAGCCAACCAATCAATAACGAATGAAAAGCATACTTTTGCGGTGGATGCCAAAGTTGGACCCATGCTTGAAGTAGCAGCAATGCCATGGGCTGAGTGGCTTGGGCCCTAACTTTATCATTTTAATGCTGATGAAACCAGCACCAGAGTGACAACAGCACAACTCCAGGGAACAGCCTCCATTAAGTTCATTACATTTATTGTTTTTTATTTTATTTTATGTTATCGCTAGGATTACATCACGGACGTCACCGCAGGTTTTAACTGCTTTGTTAAAGGGAAGTGGTCGGAAAGGAGATGGAAATTATACTGATGGTCGTCAATCAGCAGGTATGGCTAGATCCAATATGAAACTTTCAATTGTTTAATGGTCGCATGCTTCCATGCATTCATTAGGAGAAGTGAGTGGAGTAGGTCTAAAGATCTGTTATAGGTCTAAGGATCCACAGAAACCCTCTTTCACATCTAGTGAAGCAAGAGAACACATTTTATGCAGGGGTCAAGTGTAGACCAAGGGACTTTAAGTAGGAAGAGAATAAGAAATAATTGAACATGTATTCCCGTTCACAGGAACAAATTGTTAAAACACAAGCTCTTAGATTGGAGCTGGACAGCAAGACTGTGGAGAGAGACAAAGAAGATGAGAAAAGATGGAAGACCTGATAATACCTGATAATTCTCTGATTTTAACTTTTTCATTCTTTTTGGTCCCGATATTCGAAAGGGCCCATTTAGCAAGCTATTTTCGCAGAGTTACATTTTTTTGAAAACATAAGCTCTATCTGTCCGCCGACACAAGTATAGCATCTGAAAGCAACACCTATGCCCTTGAATGTTAAATTAAGATAATTCATTTAGTTCTTCAGTAATTGCACACTCCCACTCCAGGAATCCAATCCAGCAAAATCAACAAGGAGCTAAATGTAGGACTATTTCAAAACTATGTCCGAGAAGTCCTAATGTGAGTTAATCAGGTTTAGATAGATATTTTAGTGTACAACTATTCTCCCCTGTCTGGGAAACCTGTTTTCATTACATTACACTTGCCTTGCCCTTCATTATGCCTCCAACCGCGCCCCCCCCCCTCCCCGCCCCTCCTGTGGGAGTCGATGCATTAGTTCAAATGTATGTGGGGCGGTTTTGCTTATGAATGTATACCATCAAATCAGTCCTTAGATTATGTTCATAGAGAGAATATAACACACACTCACACGAGCGGCGCATTGATTGCTCCCAAACGATAATTAGGCCCATTATAAACCCTCAGTGTTTCCATTTTACGTGATGAGCACATTAGCCACGTTGCCCTGACTGCATTTCCTTTTCATATTGAATTAGCAATTGTTGTGCCGAGAACGCGCGTGCCGGCAGCCAGTGAATGAGATAAGTTATACGAGTGCTTAGCAACGTCTCTAAAGACCTTCAATCTAGCCCTGCCCACGCCTATTTGTTTGTCTGCCAGCCAGTGCGGCAGGCAGGACAAAAAAAATGAATGTGAACAATCAAAACAGAGCCTCCATTTAACTCGTTAGCCCTCAACGCAGGGCCAACGTAATGTTGCCTCCGTCACGTGGTCCGTTTTCATTAGCTTCATTATGGCCTAAGTGGTGCCAGGAATGGTCAGAGTGATGTCATGGATATGAATGAAGGGCACGGGAAAGATTGGTTTAAATGCCTCTGTGTAATTGAATCGTGTTAGTCAGATATGCAATTGAATTATGTTTACTTCACTGGATGAACTTGGTGTACCCGAATATGCAGAGTTTGCACAGTGTGTGTGTGTGTGTGTGTGTGTGTGTGTGTGTGTGTGCGGATGTTGGGGGCTGTGTGTGTGTGTGTGTGTGTGTGTGTGTGTGTGTGTGTGTGTGTGTGTGTGTGTGTGTGTGTGTGTGTGTGTGTGTGTGTGTGTGTGTGGGCATGAATTTGTGTATGCATTCATGTGTTTATGTGCAGTTCGTATCGGTGCACTTTGAGTTTATGTGTGGGTGTTGCTTTGTAAAAAAATAAATTGCGGAAAAGACAACAAAAAGAAGATGACTAATGGAACGAGTTTCTGTTTTTTTTTCCTTCCTCAAGGAGAAGCTTGCAGTGCTGTGAAAAAACTGAACACATGTTAATAGACGAGCACAAAATGCATAACCTATAATAATCCTTTCATTTATATAAAACCATCCCTGTGCTCACGCACTTAAAGCTGAAACAATCCACATAACTAACACATGTTTTTATTATTGTCCATTTGAGCGCTGGAAAACGCAGGACTTGCTGTTTCCCGCTCAATCCTGTTCCAAGGGATTCAGTTGTCAATCATTTGATGGTTGGGCTACGTCTCTAGCCAGGGGCGCGATACTGGCAAAGTACCGTTGCCTAGTTACGCCTACGCAGACGTTGCAGGTGCACCTGTGTTTTCTTACAGTGGACCAACATGTGGCGGCACTTATGTATAGTCTGCTTTGACCACGTCCTTCATTCAAGTCCCTTTACCGATTGGCTGGAGTCCTTTGCTATCCATTTACCGTATTCCATTTCAAGATTCAAATGTGTGTTGGCCTTTTTAATGCAAACCACATGGCTAAATCTGTGATCTGTTATCAGCAGGACTTTCTATCCCTTCTATTTCTTCGATGTCATCTTAGTGGGTGAAAGCGACACACTCACGTAATTGCTTTCTTTTTTGGCGGAGGGGGGCTGACACCACCCACCCACACACACACACACACACACACACACACACACACACACACACACACACACACACACACACACACACACACACACACACACACACACACACACACACACAAACCCAACATCAACACACACACACCCATACCCCCCCCCACACACACACACACACACACACACACACACACACACACACACACACACACACACACACACACCCAGTGCGTGGCATTGCTATCTGACTCGGCAGATCCCTAACTGTGACCAATCGTGTGTGTGTGTGTGTGTTGGGGGAGGAGGGGGGGATGGGGGGACAGTAGGATTATCCCAGAGCACAATCCAACCTGCTCCTCTTCAGCCCTCCCCATGCCATAGTTTCAGCAGCCAGTCATTAGAATAACAAAGAACACAATACGCATGCTGCCATCAGATGACAACCGGCCCAAAGTGGGTGCATGTGTGTGCGCCTCTGTGTGCGTGCGTGTGTGTGTGTGTGTGTGTGTGTGTGTGTGTGTGCGGGCGTGTGTCCATCGTTGCCCCTGTTGAGTGGGCCAGGAGGCAGTGTATGAGGAAGAGGACAAAATGCTGATGAGAGCATTGAGTTCCAGATGTCTGTGCAGATAATATATAATCGTAATACCAAGAACACTGGCGTGTGTCTATGTGTGTGTGTGTGTGTGTGTGTGTGTGTGTGTGTGTGTGTGTGTGTGTGTGTGTGTGTGTGTGTGTGTGTGTGTGTGTGTGTGTGTGTGTGTGTGTGCGTTTATGAGTGCGGGCGTGCCTCGGAATAATGATGCAATAGTGATGATGTGGCGCGTGGCGTCCCCATCATTTGTCGAGAAATTGATTAGTTATGGGTCACACCCTGAAAGCTTGAGCCTGTGTCTATATGTATTAGCGTGTGGCTGGGTGTGTGTGACAGTGTGTGTGGTGGCGTGGGTGTGCGTGTGCGAGCATGTGGGTAAAAGTACATTTGATGTTGAAGGGTGAAAAGATTACTTGTAAGTTTGTGTGTGTGTTCGTTTGCGCTTATGCACTGTGCTCAGACAATGTGTTTGTGTGTGAGTGTGCGTGTGTGTGCATGTGTGTGTTTCGTCAGACCTCCTAAGCTGAATATTGATGTATTGATCACACTTGTGTTGCTTAAAGCCATTTGCTCCTTGGGGAGATTCTTATAACACGCGCACACACCCTCACGCAAACACACACAAACGTACACACCCTCACAAAAACACACACAATCTAACAAACGCCTTGCCACGGACACACACACAAACACACCCGTGCGCACACAGGTACGCACACACGCGTTTGGCTATTGACAGCTGTGTCGTACCCCGCGCCGGAACAATGGGTGCAGAGGGGAGTCGTGGCTCGTCACGTTGCGTCTGGTCATGTCTCTCGGCGTAGGGGGTGCCCACTCCGCTCCAGGGGACACCTGCCACACATCTCCCCGTCGTCCACCCGTTCATTTATTCATTCATGCACATGGATCTTCTGTTCTTAGCGCTTGAGCTAATGTAAGCTCAGGAGCATAATGCCCTGAACTGAACGTTATAATCCGAATGGCCTCACCTATTGATCCACGCCATATGTTTTTGCTTTTGTTGCTGTCCGTAGTGGTTTCACGCGAGTCCAGATGTGCCCCTCTGCCGGGAGGGTGTAAGAACACGTACTTACGCATGGGGAGGGGTGCTTTAGTGCGACTGGGTTGAGTTTTTTTGAGTTACAAGTAGCAGCACAGGTTCTGCTCTTGAGTGGGCTCTACTAGTTAGAGGATGGGTTTATTGATCGCTGTGATGATTGATCGATGATTACGAGTGACTGTGGCCCACCAGGGGAAGATCTTATCGGACCTTATCCGAGGGACGCCATTGTTTATTTTTTAATCAATTCTATTCCTGTTTTCATCCCAGGAGATATATAAATATATATATATAAATATATATATTTACCATTGTAAATGACCCAATTATTCGGGTGATTTAGACTGCTCTTTGCATCGTAACTTAATGTTTTGAAGAACGTATTAATGGATGTCATAGTTTTAATTGTTTGCATCGTTCCGCGGCAAAAGAGTCATTACACTACAAACATGCTGATTTTAGCTTTTTGGAATCCATCAGTTCACCATGTGTGCACTGCAGGCCACAGTGTTGTGGAAAAAGAAAGAAAAGCAATTTAGTATTAATTAACGAGTTCAGAAGGAATCACTTACAAAAGTGTCATCAATCAAGACAATCATTGCAGAGGCCGTGCATGATGGCGCATGTGGTTCCTGGGGACAGATCGCACGGGAAAAGCAGATTTTAGCATCATAAGCATCTCATGAATCCAAATGTGTCTGAAGAGCGCTGGAGGCAATTAGCTAAAGTCATCTGAGGATGCAATTAGCAAGGGGGTGGGCGGGTTCGACGCCAAGGGGGCCATCCGGGTACAGTGCCCTCCCCCGCTAATCTCTGTGGCCCCTCTAATAATAAAAAAAGCAACACTTTATTTTTTATTAATGAATGAAATAAAATGATGTATTTAATCAGATGTTATTGTGATTATCATTTCAGAATTCAGATGGCTTGGAGGGGGCGTGGGGGGGGGGCATCTCCATTGCGCGGCAGAGAGTGCTGTGGGTTATCGACTCTGGAGACCAAGGTTCAAGTCCCTCCAAGGGCCGTCTCCATGGAAACCAGAAGTGATGATGAAATTTTGGAAACCTAAGGAACGTCGATGTGGATCGCAGTGTGTAACCTCCGACCGGATTGTTGCGGAGCGTCTCGGTTTGCTCAACAGACAGAGCTGTGGGTTTATCGCCTCCGGAGACCTGGGATCGAATCCCGGCGGTGGGGAAGCTGACATCCCTACATTCACCCGGAAGTTGGGGTTGGGGGTGGCGGGGAGGGAGCGAGGGAGCGAGAGAGAGAGAGAGAGAGAGCTTTTCTTTATCTTTTTTATTGACAGTTCTACACCCACCTTTCCCAAAAATACATTTGGTTTCCATGGTGAACGGCCCCGTCCGGACTCAAACCCCGGGCTCTTGAGCTGATAGCGAAACAGCTCACTCTGTTGCACCACCGAGACCCCAACCGGCGGCCCGGTCGGAGGTTATACTTGATGTTACAACTCACACAACATTGTTACATTTCCAAAAAGGATGTTTGGTTCCTAGGACAATGCCCCGAGCTTCACTCGGACCTTGGTCTCCAGAGCATTTACGCAACTTCTCTCTCAGCTGCGCCAACCTGGTGAGGGGTTATATTTGCTATTACAATTCCAACTGCATTGTTACATTTCCAAAATGGCGTCGGGTTTCCATGGAGATCTCCAAGATCATCCGGACTGGATACCTCCTCCACATCTGGTAACTGAGAGCGGCAGTCACTCTCACCTTGACCAGCAAACCCTCCAGAAACATCTCTCTGGTTGTCATCCTGAGTTTGTAGTTTGTGGCTGTCTCAAACCATGCCATCGCAAACATCCATGCATCCCATAATCTATCTACTATGACAATGTTTGTGTTATTGGTTGTAAAGGTCTGGTGTTTGTTACTTAGGAATCTTTTGATAAGAAAGAGAAGAAACTGAGAGAAAATGGAGAAGAAAGGAGCTCTATGTTCTTCCAGAACATAGAGCTTGTTAACTAGGTTCAGATTGCATGAAGGAACAGGCCGGTACTAAACAAACTCCATCCACATCCACCAGGAACAATTCCTTTGTTACTTTACGCTATCACTATGACTACGGTTCTGTTTGAAGCGTAATGTGTGTTATGTGATGTGATCACCATGAGGCCTTCTGATTGGTCTTTTCTGAGCAGTTAATCCATCATAAAAGCAGACCTCTAGTATGGCGTATTTTCCCTCCATGAAAATCATAATATCAACCTTCTTTGTCTTGCGGTTCCAGGGATAGTTTTATGGGTTGTTTGACGGAAAAGTGCAGAACTTTTTCCATTCGTCTCCATGACAACGCAGTGAGGATACAAACATGCACTTCTATTTTAACTTTTATATCCAACAGGTTTATCTCATGGGATTTTTACTGGGGGGGGGGGGGGAGCCAGATAATGTCCATCAGAGGACTTAAGAGGGGTGTAAGGCGGTGGGGGGGGGGGGGGGGGGAAGAAAGAGAATCGAGAAAGGGAGGCCCGGTGAAAGCAATTGAGAAAATATGGAGGCGATCAATGTGAAGTTTGAAATGTGAAGAAATGACAGCCATTTTTTATTTCCCCCTTGTTGCAGATATCAAACCATCTGTGGCTGCCTGCCTGTCTCTCTTCGCCGCCCCTCGGTATCTCTCTTCCTCCCTGATTCTAATTACAACAGATGGCATTGAAATGGCAGCTGGGGTGCGTATCATCAGGGGGGAATAAAAGCAATTAGACATTCAATTTGGTGTGTAATTAATCCCACATCAAAGCCCTCATTAGCGGGGCGCTCGTTAGCGAAACATGCCCCTCTCTGAGAGGCCCGATAATAGCCACCCTCGTCAGGGGGATCAGCCACTAAGAGGGGAATCAAACAAGGTTAAACAAAAGCCATTGTTCCGCCGCTGGAGAGACCGAGACAAATGAGTTAGCTGGAGATTTTTTCTCTTTTTTTTCAGCCACGCTTCGTTCTTGAATGTTCTCGCTCTTCGTCTCAGCAGGAATCAACGCGTTTAACAGAAAAAAAAAAACAACAACTACATTTTATGGACCGTTTTTCATGTTTCGGGAACACAGTCTAAAACGTCCTTTCATCCATCCACCCATCACTCATTAATCCTCCCATCCACACTTCCTTGTGTACCTCTCTCTTTTCATCCTCTGTTGATCCATCCATCCATCTATCCCCTGTTGATTCATACCATTTATCTGCCCAATCGGTGTATTAATCCCACCCATTAACCCCTCCGACAGACCCCATCTGCATAAATAGATGAAGACACGCGCTGATCGCACACCCCGCTCAAGGTCAAGGCCGGTCAAAGTCTGTGGGTCTCGGAGCTGTCCTCTGCACATCTCATGCCGGAGAAGGAAGGACCTGGCTTCATAAAGGTCTCTATCTCTCCCACCCGGAACATGCAGCTGCGTGCGGCGCACAGCCGTCCATGCACACCGCGCGACTCCTTTTAATGGTCCCCGAGCGGGGCTGTTAAGCTGGGGTCAAAGCAGTAAACGACGTCGGCCGCTGTGTCTTAGTTTATTATTCTTTTTTTTTTTTTATCATTGCGGAAAAATATGGTTTCATAGTGTATGGCACATAAAAACGAGGGGCCGTGGCTTTGTCTTCGCAATTGAGACTTTTATCTTTATTTGTAGAGAAATAGAAGTCTGTGTGTTTGCCCCCGTGTGTGTGTGTGTGTGTGTGTGTGTGTGTGTGTGTGTGTGTGTGTGTGCCTGTGCCTGTGCGTGTGTGTGTCTAACCCACCCGGCTCTGTGTACGGGTGTGTAAAAGAAAATTAAGTGCACCTTGCGACCTAGTGCTGTGATATCACTGAATTAATTTAATATATATATATTTTTTTATATTTTACATTCACAGAGGTTTCATTGATTAATATAAAACATTGACAGGTCATCATAAAACTAGGGTTATGACCTTACATGTGACTCTGGGCTCCTACGGCCATCTCTCTTGTTCTCTCTCTCTCTCTCTCTCTCTCTCTCTCTCTCTCTCTCTCTCTCTCTCTCTCTAACACTCAACTTTGATACTGATATATTGCTTAGGACGGCTGGACTACCTTCAGAGATATTAACATCCTGGACATCAGGCCCCATACACGCAGACATACACAAAAACACACTGCGCACACCCGCAGTCCACCACAAATACTCAGGACGGACACACTTTTTTATGAAATGATGAAACTGACAGAAAGGTGCTTCAGGTATACAGCAATGCGCTGTATCCAGATGTGTGTGTGTGTGTGTGTGTGTGTGTGTGTGTGTGTGTGTGTGTGTGTGTGTGTGTGTGTGTGTGTGTGTGTGCGTGTGCCCATGTGTGCGTGTGTGGGCGTGTGTGGGTCTGTATCTGTATTCAGAGCAAAGTGTGATCTCGGGGAGTAAAGTCAAGTGAGCAGCGGTGAAAAGGAAGAGTGCCCACATGCAAAATTGACGCACAGAGGTGAGAGAGAGGGGATGAGGCGATGAATAAAACAGAATGGTCTCTCTCTGGCTGCGGGTGCCATCGACAATTCTAAGCCTTCATTTACTCCAGAGGATGGTGTGCCTGCGTGTGTGTCTATGTGTATGTGCTTGTGTGTGTGTGTGCGGAGTGTGTGATCTCCAGTGCCTTTTTCTCTGGTGAAATAATCAGGTGTGTGTGTGTGCGTGTGTGTGTGTATTGTGTCTGTTTGTGCGTGTGTGTGTGTATTGTGTTTTTGTCTGGCTTTGTCGTGTATTTGTACAGCCTTCTATTCGTCTGCATGCAGGCACGCGCGTGCCTGTGTGTGTGTGTTTGCCTGTGTGTGTGTGTGTGTGTGTGTGTGTGTGTGTGTGTGTGTGTGTGTGTGTGTGTGTGTGTGTGTGTGTGTGTGTGTGTGTGTGTGTGTGTGTGCGTGCATACGTATGTATGTGTTATGCATGGGTCCGTGCGTGCTCAGCTCACTCAGGAGAGTAATATAATATACTGGCCGTGCCTACTGCACCAGACACATGGGTCGAGATGAGCAGATGAAAAATGAATTAAAGAACAACAGAAGAAAGACAGAATAGACAATGAGGAGGAGATGTGGCTCCGTTCGGTCGTAATGCTAGTGCGTATTGGGAGGATAGTGTGTGTGTGTGTGTTTGTGTGTGTGGGGGTGTGGGTGTGGGTGTGTGGGTGTGGGTGTGTGCGTGTGTGAGTGTGTCTTCATGATTTATGCTCTGGTCTTCAACTTATCTATGTCTTCAGTGTGTTGGGGAGTCTGTTGAATTCTTTGTCCTTCTGTCCTTGTCTCAAACCCATCTCTCGTTGACTGTGTGTGTGTGTGTGTGTGTGTGTGTGTGTGTGTGTGTGTGTGTGTGTGTGTGTGTGTGTGTGTGTGTATGTGTGTGTGTGTGTGTGTGTGTGTGTCATTCTGTGTGTGTGTGTGTGTGTGTGCGTGCGTGTGCATGTGTGTGTGAATGTGTCTGTGCAGCACTTGTCTCAACAAAGGGCAAGCTACCGGACAATCGAAATATACGAATCTCCTGGCTCAGTGGATAAATATTTGGCTCGTAGTTTTTCAATGTGTTGGGAATGTGAAGAATGTGTTCTTCCCTGAGATGACGTGATGGAACACCAATCAAACAATATAAATATACAGGGTGAGTGTGATCGGAAAGGCACTATACCAAAAACGCATAATTAGTGTCTCATCTATCAAAAAAGAAAGGTCTGACTATACAGATATCCAATCCTCTCTCTCTCTCTCTCTCTCTCTCTCTCTCTCTCTCTCTCTCTCTCTGTCTCTCTCTCTCTCTCTCTCTCTCGCTCTCGCTCTCTTTCTCTTTCTCTGGCTCTCTCCCTGTTTCTGCCTTTGTGTGTGTGTCTCTCCCTCTGTCTCTCTGCCTGTCTGTTGCTCTCTTTTTCTAACTCTCTCTCTCTCTCGCTGGCTCTCTCTGTCTCCGATACTCTCTCCATCTTTGTCATTCTTTACCCAACTCTCTTTTTTTTTGGTAATAGGGAGGATTTAGGGGGATGCACAGTTTGTCATGTGGCCATGGAGACAGGTACTCAGAATTTGGACGGTGACTTATTTGAGCTAATGGTCTAGAACATTGTGGGTACCCCATACCCAGAGGCAATTTCTTAGGCGCACTGGGCCAGTTCAAATGGCCCCATAGTGCACCTCCACGGCCGACACACATGCACACACACACACACACTCACACACACACACACACACACACACACACACACACACACACACACACACACACACACACACACACACACAAAGTGCACGGCAGGCAAGGCACTCACACACCCCAACACCCCCCCCCCCCCCCCCCCCCACACACACACACACACACAGGCATACCCCCCCCTAAAACACACACACACACACACACACACACACACACACACACACACACACACACACACACACACAAAGTGCACGGCAGGCAAGGCACTCACACACCCCAACACCCCCCCCCCCCCCCCCCACACACACACACACACAGGCATACCCCCCCCTAAAACACACACACACACACACACACACACACACACACACACACACACACACACACACACACACACACACACACACACAGGCGAGATCCAGGTTTAAAGAAACGGTAGACATAGACTCATCGTCCGCGAGGGCCCCGAGGACTGGCTGTCCCCTGTTGAGACGGGAAGTGCAAAGCTCTTCAAACTGCCAACGGCGTCATACAAAATGAGCAGGGCTGCAAAAAAATCTAATAAATAAAGACAGAAAAGGTGATGTAAGATGTGCAGATTGGGAGGGGGGGTGGGGGAAGAAAGAAGATGCACACCCAAAATGATGAAAAAAATACAGAGAGAGAGAGAGAGAGAGAGAGAGAGAGAGAGAGAGAGAGAGAGAGAGAGAGAGAGAGAGAGAGAGAGAGAGAGAGAGAGAGAGAGAGATGGATGGGGAAAATAATGGTGGAACGTTTCAGGAAAAAAAAGGATGAGAAAAGACACTGGAGGAGACAAAATAAAAAGAAGGAGGGAGCAGGAACTGTCTCGGTTAACACTAAAGAAGTAGCAGAAGAAGGAAATGGCGAGGGCTCTGTGATTGGCCTGTCAGGCTGAATTTACATTGTGATTGGCTGGCGGAGATGACCCTGTGTATATTACCCTAACAGATTGGTCCACGGGCAAAAACTAGATGGTTAGGCTTCTTAAGCATGGCTCGACCCTCAGATCTTGGATGGAAAACATGGCTGACTGCTCAATTATTCCTATTTTCTCTCCCTCCTGCCGGGTGATGGGCAAATTAGCATTTCTCTCACCAGCTCACACGTGTTGACAGAATGAGAAAACACACCCGCGCTTACAATTACAAGACACATAACAAATTAAGACCCCTCACACTACTGAATGTGGCTCAAAGCGGTTTTGACGCTCAATGTTTGTGCGCGTGTGTGTTTGTGTGTGTGTGTGTGTGTGTGTGTGAGTGTGAGTATGGGTGTGTGTGTGTTAGTTTGTGAGTTTGAAACCCACAGCCACACTGCATTCGTACAGGGACCCCATGTCTGTCTGCCAGTCTATCTGTCTGCCAGTCTGTCTGTCTGTGTATCAGAACTTCTTCATAAATTTCAGCAGACAGTGATGTTTTTTTGTACTTGCTGGTAATTAAGAGGTAGGTAAGGGATGAGGCATCTTGGTCAAGGATGCCTATTAGATTGGACATTGGGTGGAGCATCCTAACCGCGAGACTATTTTGCAAGCCTATCTATTTTGCCATTGTTATGCTATCATCATTCCCGTCTTTAGTGGTCTGTATTGAGGTTTGAAGTGTTTAAACATTTTTGGAATACGAGCGTATGACCTTCTAGGAACCCATAGTGAATTAGAGAGACTCCATGCAAGGAAACAGAAAGAAACAAAATAACCAAATGTGTTGAAGAAATGCATTCATAACTGGTCAAGGGATACTCAAAACCTGATGGATTTCCGAAGGCAGTATAGACAAGCAGATATTCCGTGCTTTCTAGTCATGTAGAATTGCCACAATAAAGAAAAAAAAACTTACTGGTGACATGTTGCCACTGTTAATAAACTGTGTGTATTAAATATGCTTGACTTATCGAATGCTATAACAAACCTACAATCCTGCCATTCATTTTGTCAAGAGGGTAAATTTCATTTTTTCTCTCGTAAATCTGTTGCGCTACATTTCCGCGGTAAAACTTGTTTTGTCTCATTTTAGTGTTTTTTCTCCACCTTCTTGAGGTAGTTATTATCATAAGTTATGCATAGCAAAAACACGATAGCAGTTTGAATGGAACAACGGCTAGCCTTGGCCAGGGCGTAAGATACATAGGTAGCGACTATCGGAGTACTCATCGGAGTACTTGAGAACCAGGCTGTCCTTGTTGTGGGATACAAATATTAGCACTTTAGGGTATTTCAACGGATAGAATGAGGCTTTCCTTGTCCATTAAACTCTTCTTTGGTCCGAGTGTATACTAAATAAAATTTTCAAGTCCTTCCATTCATTATTAATACGTCCGCATATGTGCATTCATGCGGGCCTACACACACAAGCACAGCTACCAAAAGCATCTCTATGGAGACAAACAGATACACACACACACACACACACACACACACACACACACACACACACACACACACACACACACACACACACACACACACACACACGCAAACCCATTATCACTCGTCTCCAGGAACTCAAAAGGGAAGTTCAGAGGTCTTTTTGATTTTCACTTTATTCATTTATTTATTTATTATTATTTATTTATTTTTTCACATCAAGATGCAGCCGAGCCAAAACAAAAGCCAGCTTAGGGTTAGTCAAGTTTGGCACGCTTCTAATTCCGTCCCGTGTTCCCGCAGTCCCCGGCACGTAGGCAAACATAATTAAAGAAGCACGTTGTTTGCATGCAGGGAAATAAAACACTCCAGGGTATATGCTGTCCTCGCATTGGTCAGATGAGTCCGGTTGGGGGTTGGGGGCAGTGGATGTGCTGTTTTAATCATTTTGTTATCTCCTGGAGGTTTTTACACTAACAAGGGTTTCACAGGGTCCGGCCTCGTCTTCGTGTTCCCTGTCATTATCGGTTATTATTATTGTGCTGGGCTGTGATGAGGGACCCGATACAGGTTTTCTGTGTTAGTTAACTGAGGGGGGGGCAGGGGGGGAATTAGTACGTCGTGGCCTCGTTCTGCGGATTGAGAGAGAGAGAGAGACATGTGTTGGCCGGTAGAGAGAGAGAGAGAGAGAGAGAGAGAGAGAGAGAGAGAGAGAGAGAGAGAGAGAGAGAGAGAGAGAGAGAGAGAGAGAGAGAGAGAGAGAGAGAGCAAACACAGAGATGGCGATGGCGGTTGGCGGTGATGATATTGACTCATTGGGGCTCGGGGGATGTGTGTGTGTGTGTGTGTGAGTGTGTGTGTGAACTCAAAGTTCTTGTCGCTTTTCTCATTTCCTCTTTCACTTTCTCTGTTTTTTTTTGCCTTTTCTTTCCTCTCCCTCCCTCTCTGTCTCTGTGTCTCTAACCCTGATCTCCCCTTTTCTGTCCAGTGTTACGCGTCTGATCGTATTTTTACGCCTAATGTGTGAATGTGCTCTGATGGCGTACACTCCCTCTGTGCAATCGCCTCGTCTTGCTCTGCTTCATGCATCGTGAGGGCCTATAGTGTTGGCCAATCCATGTCATAAAGGGAGCCTATGTGCATCTTTGATATCGGTGCATTGGCAATCGCCACAATGAATAGAAACCCTGATTAGGCATCAGCGCGAGACATCACCAGAGTAAACATACACAAAACATGGTCTCCAACTAACTGGTTATGAATAGTGAAATTTAACCATTAAGCCCACCCCTCCGCTATCAGTAAATTGAATCGAATAGAACCAGTGGAATTGACTAGAGGAAATGCCAAAGCATCTGCTTTAATGCACTCTGTTTGACTTCAGGGTTATTTTTCACACTGGCAATGTTTTTTTGTTTTTTTTTACGGTTTCAAACATAAAGGGGTACAGAGAGGACCACCATTGTGCGGATAGGACTGCCATCTTGTCTGTGGCCTTGCGAATTAAAAGGAAGCTTGCGTTGCAAACAAATAGCATAGGTGACCCTTGAGGTGAGGCTCCTTAAGCGTTTGTTTAGTTCCTTTAAAGCTAGGGGCCACTGAGAACACACACACACACACACACAGACACAGACACAGACACACACACACACACACACCACACACACACACACACACACACACACACACACACACACACACAAACATACGCACACGCACACACACAACATACCCACAGAGCTCAACAACAACCATTCAATCAAGAGGTTATAAAGGGCCATTATTTATTCATATCAGTGGAACATAACACTTGAACGTAGAGCTGCCATGTTATTTTTATATTTTTGTCCTTGAACATGATGTTTTCTCCCCTCATCTGCTCTTTTTTGTCTTGGAACAATCATCGCGCAATGTCTATATGCGTGTGCGTCTTGTGTTTGTGTGTGTGTAAATACAAATTCCATACACTTGTTCTACCGCTAGAATAACCAGAAAATGGGCCCTATGCACTGCCCTCGGACTAATTGAAAAAAAAAAAATCATCGACAAATCAGGTTGAACGTTTTGTAGAATATACATTATGATTACAATGGTGTGTGTATTCTATAGTAAGTTCAACCGAGGTACCAAACGCAAGCCGATGACATCCACTAATGATTTTTGCTGAATTCACAGAGCCATTCTCAAGATGGGATGAAACGAAAAACACAACATACGCGTACATACTGCACATAACTTCACGTACGTATGTCGGCTTTGGCCGTTTCCATGGCTACCGCCGCACCGGCACACCCAGACCATCTATTGTCGGACGCACGATAACGAGTTACAACCTGTGTTTCCTGAGTGCGCCTTCTTGTGTGCACGTGTGGTTTTATTTTCTAAAGGGGCGTGTATTCATATATTTATTTCCCACCCTGGGCCCCTAAAAGGTCACACAGCCTCTTCCTGCTGACATTTGGACCAGTGATAATATTCCCTCACATATCAATTTCACCTATTTTCTCATCATTCTCGTTTCCCCCCCAGTCGAAAATGGAATCATTTGTGCTTTCAGCAATTTGTTATTGATTGGCAGAGCTGTGGAAATAGGCCCGACCATTACGGCAATGCTGGCCGCCATGGCTAAATTGAGTTTTAAGCAGGCCCTGCAAATGTATCATTTAGCAGCCATAATACAAAAGCTTTTAAATCCATGATCCTCGGGATGGATCAAATGGCTAAAAATACCAGTATTCTCATCATATCGAGGGGAGCCATTAGAATGTCGGTCCTTTTTTTCTGAAAGAGTTTGTTTCCCGTAACTCTGTGACAGTATGCTGTGTTTTTTTTTTTTTTAAGAGGAGCCATCACTGCGATTGATTTGAAGCCTTCTCGAAAGTGAAGGTCTGGGCAGGGAGAGAAAGAGAGAAAGAGAGAGAGGGGGTGAGAGAGAGGAAAAGAGGGGAGAAGGAGAGTGAGAGGGGAGAAAGATCGGGAGGGGATGAGAGAGATAGAGAGAGAGAGTGAGAGAGGGAGATCAAAAAAGAGACAGATGCAGATAGAGTGAGAGAGAGAGATCCAGTCAGAGACAGAGAGAGATCGAGAGAGAGAGAGATCCAGTCAGAGACAGGGTGAGATAGAGAAAGAGAGAGAGAGAGAGAGAGAGAGAGAGAGAGAGAGAGAGAGAGAGAGAGAGAGAGAGAGAGAGAGATCCAGTCAGAGACAGAGAGAGAGGGAGAGGGAGAGAGAGAGAGAGAGAGAGAGAGGGAGAGGGAAAGCGCGGAGAGAGAGAGAGAGAGAGAGAGAGGGATGGGGAGGGAAAAGCGAGAGAGAGAGAGAGAGAGAGAGAGAGAGAGAGAAGAGAGAGAGAGAGAGAGAGAGAGAGAGAGCTAGACAGAGAGAGTGTGAGATCCAGAGAGAGAGAGAGAGAGAGAGAGAGAGAGAGAGAGAGAGAGAGAGAGAGAGAGCTAGACAGAGAGAGTGTGAGATCCAGAGAGAGAGAGAGAGAGAGAGAGAGAGGAGAGAGAGAGAGAGAGAGGCAAGAGGACTGCCTGAGGCGGGGACTCTCCCCCCTCCCCCACAACCCTCCTGATCTGGTTGTGATACAAAACAAATCAGGGGGGGGGGGGGTGAGTGGGAGGCCTGTAGCACTTTTCATTCCTCTCATAAATAATGCTGCGTGTTAATAATAAATGAGTAATTACCCCAGCTGTTTTATTTGTGATGACCAGGGGAAGGGAGAAAGGCCTGTAAATTAGCAGCGTCCCCCCCCCCCCCTCCCTCCTCCCCCTCCCTTCACCCCTCCGGAGGTCGGTGGTGCTTCATAAGCCCCCCGCGGCAGGGGGGAGGGTGCTGAGGTCTTTTCTTATTTATTTATTTATTTACTTACTCAACCCTATACTTTGTACTCCTCCTCTCTTCTTGTGCTCTCTCTCTCTATATCTCTCTCTATATCTCTCTCTCACACTCTCTCTATCACTCTATCATGCACACTCTCGCTCCCTCTCACACAACACTGAACAATCACTCCCATCTCACTGAGTGAGTGGGTGTACCCTAATGTGGTCAAGGTATCATTCTACACTAAAGAGACATGGAAATACGGATGGCAATCGGAAAATTGTTGTTTAAATTTCGAATTGATCAAATAAACCTTTCATTAAACATGTTTCAGAATTTGATCAATTTGTTCACTCCTCCAATGACTGCATCTCTGTATACTTATACCTGAGTCTGATGTTGTGCAGGCAGATACATACAGACGTTGACTACACATCGTTTGACTGGAAAACAAAAGACACATGAGTATTCCTGTGTTGTATGTGTATGCACTGTGTGTCCAGGTGAACGTATCGACACCTGTCTTATGTATTACATAGGACCATTCTGCACGACGTGTAAGACTACAACATGCAACACTCTGCAAGGGATTACATTGCTGGCCATGTTATCCAGCCTTCATGTGAACACATGTGGGTTGGACTGTTTGTGTGTGTGTGTGTGTGTGTGTGTGTATGTGTGGTGCGTGTGGGTGTGTGTGCGTGTGTTTGTATGTATGTGTGCGTGTGTGTGTGTGCCTGTGTGTGTGTGTGCGTGTAGGTGTCAATGTATATATGTGTGTGTAGGTGTCAATGCATATATATGTGTGCCTCTGCATGTATTTTCATCCTGAGTGTGTGTGTGTGCGTGTGTAGGTGTCAATATGTGTGTTTGTTTGTGTGTGTGTCTGTGTGTGTGTGTGTGTGTGTGTGTGAGTGCCTCTGCATGCATGTGTATTGTGTGTGTGTGTGTGTGTGCGTGTGTGTTGGTGTGTGCGCCCCACGTGCACAAACCTTCCTCTCACGTGTGTCTGCATCCAGAGTTTGATGGGTCTGACGAGAAGCACAGGGTCCTCCGACCTCAGCAGACCCCCTTCCCACCCCCCCCAACCTTGCCTCCTAAGGCTCCCCCTGTAAAAAGGTTAGCGCTGTGTTTGGATGTTGACCAAGACAGAGAGACACTGAGAAAGACAGAGAGCGAGAGAGAGAGAGAGAGCCAAAGTCAGAATGCCAGACTCTTAATGATCCCTCCAGAGAGAGTGTGTGTGTGTGTGTGTGGGTGTGTGCGTGTGTGTGTGTGTTTGTGTGTGTGTTTGTGTATGTCTGTGTCTGTGTCTGTGTGCGTAGCAGTATATGTGTGTGTGTGTGTGTGTGTGTGTGTGTGTGTGCGTGTGTGCGTATCAGTGTGTGTCTGTGTGCCTATCAGTTTGTGTGTGTGTGTGCGTTGCAGAGGCCCTGGCCAGGGAAACAGGGAAACACAGGGAAATTAGCTATCTCTCTCAATAACCTCCGATGAAAGTCTGCCTCCTACCCAACTCCTCTGTCACATGGCTCCCCAAGACAATAAGCCAATTAGACCCAACCCAGATAAGGGCCAGGCCTGTGTGAGCGTGTGTGTGTGTGTGTGTGTGTGTGTGTGTGTGTGTGTGTGTGTGTGTGTGTGTGTGTTGTGTGTGTGTGTGTGTGTGTGTGTGTGTGTGTGTGTGTGTGTGTGTGTGTGTGTGTGTGTGTGTGTGTGTGTGTGTGTGTGTGTGTGTGTGTGTGTGTGTGTGTGTGTGTGTGTGTGTGTGTTTGAGTCTCTGTGTGTGTGTCTCAATCTGTCTGTATGCTTGTGTGTGTGTATGAGTAAGTTTGAGGGGAAGAAAAATGAACAGGAAACCAATATGTTTCATTCTTTCTTCTTTCTCTCTCTCTCTCTCTCTCTCTCTCTCTCTCTCGCTCTCTCTCTCTCTCGCTCTCTCTCTCTCTCTCTCTCTCTCTCTCTCTCTCTCTCTCTCTCTCTCTCTCTCTCACACACACACACAACAATCTTTTTGAACAGCAGCAGCAGGAGCAGCAGATGTGGCCAATGAGTTGAAGTCTGCGACTCCAGAGATGTAAATGAATCAGCCCCATCCAACACCTACTGTTTGGTGAAAAGAGGCAAGCACCATCCAGGATATTTCTGATTACTGTTGCAAATGTTCAATCATGTGTTTTTCTTCTAACGCGTCAGCCAATCATTTTGATATGAGATGATGTCATTATGTTGGTAGAGTGGATGCAGCGCCTTCTTCGTCTTACCATCCCCGTTTCTCTCTCTCGCTCTCTCTCTCTCGCTCTCTCTCTCTGCTCTCCCTCTCTGTTTCTCTTTCTCTATCCGTCTGACTGTCTGTCTGTCTCTGTCTCTCTCTGTCCCATTCTCTCTCCCTCCTGCTCTGCCTGTCTATCTGTCCCTCTCTCTCTCTTTTTCTCTTTCTCGTCCTCCCTCTCTGCTTATCCCCCCCCCCCCCTCTCTCTCTCTCTCCCTCTCTCCCATTCACCTCCCCTCCCCCTGCTCTGCCGCTGAGATATTGGCCTGTCTGCTCATTCCATAACTCATACTTTCCTCGTGACGCTCAATTAAACTGCATACATTAGAGGAGTTGATGGGGAGAGGGGACATTTGTAATCAAGCACATTTATTCTCTTTAATCACCCTGGGGACACCCAGACCCCGGGCAAGAGCGTGCACACGCACACACAAACAAACAAACACGCAAACACTCACAAGCACAAATGCAAGCACGCATACACACACACGCCCACCCCCATCCCCTAACAAAATCATAAATAACCACAACTAAAACCCCAAAATGCGTTTGCTACCAAGCTACGGGCTGCAGTGCATCGGATATGCAGTGCATGTGCAGTGCATGTGCAGTGCATGTGCAGTGCATGTGCAGTGCATGTGCTCCTCTCCCACCCACCACAACCCCTCATTTCTGCACAGGGGGATAGCTTGCGCGGCGGTCCGCACGCGCACAATTGCGGACCCTCGTGCATGAGCTGAACTCAATCAAATCCAGCGCTCTGCAGCCTTGACTCCGGTGCACCCGGTGATCCACCCACCCCTTCCCCTCCCCCTCCCTCCCCGCCCCCCTCCTCTACCACCCCCACCCTCCCTCCCACATCAACCTCTGGTCCCTTGACCCTGACCCCCCATATTAATGACAGCACCGTAGTTTACATATTAATGAATAGCTTGGGTTTTTAATATGCTGCTCACTAAATCACGCAAGGCAAGCAGACAGGCTATTAGTTCTTTGTCCTCCTCTGGTGTATATTAAAAATATATGGAGGTGATTTGTATTATGTGTGTGTGTGTGTGTGTGTGTGTGTGTGTGTGTGTGTGTGTGTGTGTGTGTGTGTGTGTGTGTGTGTGTGTGTGTGTGTGTGTGTGTGTGTGTGTGTGTGTGTGTTTGTGTGTGTGTGTCAAGGGTTTGACCCGAGTGACTCTTTTTTTTGCATTTGACGACAAGTGCTGAACACAATGCCACTCACACACACACGCACACACCCAAACCCACACACACACACACAGTCATGTCCAAAGCCAAGCACACACACACACACTGAAACACGTGCAAACACTTAAGCCTGGACCAACAGTCATCGCTGTTGAGAATACACCCCATCGTCAGCTCATCTCCGGTGCTGCTTGTTGGTAATCACACAGAGAACATAGATTTGAAACCCTGGAAGTAATTAGACATATCCCCCGTGGACGGACGTGTGAGGAGCTCTGCAGGACCTTCCTTTTAATTAAGACACAGACACATTACGTACATGCCAACGTGTGCCCACACGCACACACACTCACACAAGCACACTCACTCACACACACACACCCCCTCTGAGCAACAGGGGAAATAAAATCTTAGGTTTAAAGAGGGCTTAGAGCCTCCAATGAAAAGGAAGGTCTAGACAAGGTGTGTGTGTGTGTGTGTGCGTGTTCGTGTGCGTGTGCGTGTGTGTGTGTGTGTGTGTGTGTGCGTGCGTGTGTGGGTGCGTGTATGTGTGGGAGTGTCAGTCTACATCCTGCATCTTTGTGGTATATGACAATATGTGACTCGTTCAATGTCTTCGTGTCAAGTTCATTTTGTTTATGGAGCGGGTTCACGGAAAGGTAGGCGACACAATATGACGGTAAAACCCGCGCCTCGCTATCCGGGAAGACTGCGGCGCAAGAATTATTAGTATTCACCGTACTTCCCATCTCGGAGACGATCTTGTGCAATATGCAAAAATACACAACAACCTTTATTACCATTTGTTCTTTGTGCTGCCTCTATTCTTTGTATATATATATATATATATATATATATTATACACCTAAATGTGTGTGGTAGTTTGGTGTGCATGCGAGCGCCCATCTGAACTCTCATTCGCAAGTCACGCACACACATACACACATACACACAGAAACGCACGTGCACGTGCACATCTCCAATCCATTTGGGATGCCATTATATATACGATTCTCCTCCTTCCCATTGTATGGCCGTCATTAAGTACCCACTGTATTATTGAGCTCCTATCTGCTAATGACCAGAATAGACAAAGGGAATAGTCAACTCTCTCCTCTGACTTCCTTCCTTCCTGCTAGTCTATTGTGCAGAGCCCGTTCCTCCGCTCTTGTTCCCCCAGTCGTTTGGATACGTTGCTGGCTAACAACCTGTCTGTACGTGTGTAATAGAGGGGAAAAAGAATTGAGATTTTGAGTATGTATGCATTCATGCCGTTCAAGTGCAAGTGGCTGTTGCCTTTTTTGTTTGTGTGTGTGTGCGTGTGTGTGTATGTGTGTGCAACCTGCGTTTTTGCATATGTATTAGGTTGTTTGTGTGTGTATGCGCATGATTTTGTGTGCGTGCATGCATGCGGTTCATTTGTGTGTGTGTGTGTGTGAGTGTTTGTGTACACAAATGTTGCTTGTATGTTTGTGTGTGTGTGAGTGTGTGTCTGCATGTGTTGCCTCTGTGTGTGCGTCTGTGTGTGTGTGTGCGTGTGTGTGTGTGTGTGTGTGGGTGTGTGTGTGTGGGTGTGTGTGTGTGTGTTTGTGTGAGTGTGTCATTTCCATGTGTGTCTTTGCGGGGGGACCAGGAGCTACATGAATTAATTTGAAGTCCCCCCTGCTGATTTCACACAATCGACATGGCCATTGGAGGTGATGAAAGCGAATCAAAGATTGGAGCGTGTGGGCGAGAGAAAGAGAGAGAGAGAATGAGAGCGAGAGAGAGAGAGGGATGGAGAGAAAGAGAGAATGAGATGGAGAGAGAGAGATGAGAGAGAGAGAGAGAGAGAGAGAGAGAGAGAGAGAGAGAGCAAAGCCTGTTCTTAAAAAGGTTTCCTTAAGGCCCCCCCTTCTCCCCCCCACCCTCTTCAATTATGGGCACAATAGCTTATTAATGCTGTACCCACTTCCACAGCCTTGCCCCCCACCCCCACCACCTCTCCTCCTTGCCATGCGGCATTATATTGTATTATACACTGCCCTTTACCTGTATATCTAATCACATCCCTCCGACCGGCCCCTCCCCTCGGCCCCCCCCTGTTCACCCTCCTCCTCTCCTCCGTCTTTCCCTTTTGCTCCTTTCATCCATTTCTCTTCCTGCCCCCTCCTTCTCCTCCCCTCCCTCTCCTCCCCTCCCCTCCTCCCCCTCTTTTTTGCCTTCATATCTTTTCAAATCCACTGCTGGCCCCAGCGCCTTCATATCTCTCTTGATCTCTGTCACCGTCCCTCCCCTGCGTCACCCCAACCCCCCCCCCCCCCCCCCTTCCCCACACACAAACACACACATACTCCCCCCCCCCCCCCCATCGCCACTGCCCCCCCGCCCGCCTCCATCCATCCATCCATCCATCCATTCGTCCACCGCCATCTTCTCTTCTTTTTTCACTATTTTTTCCTCATTTTGTTTTATCCTTTTCAATGAAACTGAAGACCCCTGGTTCCCCCGGTGGAGGTGATCCTCCGGTGTGTGCGTGTGTCTTTGTGCTGATTGTCTGCCAGCGTGTGGCCGCGGAGGCCACAGGCTGGGATTGGACGGATGAGTCTGCATGGTTACACCCTGCCGCTGGAATTCACATCGCAGAACGGCGGAATCCAGCGTACATACCTTAGCCTCCTCACTTTGTCTCATCCCTGGTTGTGATTGCCTGTGTGTGTGTGTGTGTGTGTGTGTGTGTGTGTGTGTGTGTGTGTGTGTGTGTGTGTGTGTGTGTGTGTGTGTGTGTGTGTGTGTGTGTGTCTCTGTGTGTGTTTGTCAGGGACGGTTGGATGGTGGTACACAAGCAGCTAGATGCCTAGCTCTTCTGTGACGTGGCGCCCATGGCGCGAAACACACATTGCACCGAACACGGAAATGTCCCCGTAAGGCAGTTAAAGGACTAGTGTGTGAATGAAGGCGGGGTAATAACAAAAATGAAGAAGTACAGAGTTGGGGGTGGGGGGGATCGGTTGTCTTGATCCAGCCGGGGAGAGGGGTTTCAGGATCACCGCAAGATGGGCAGGGTGGGGGGGGATTGAGAAATATTGACTCAATGCTTCCGCCACCTTATCAGCAGGGGGGTTTCAGCGTTTGATGCCGTGAAGTCAGGCGGGAAAGGGAGGAAA
>NC_082404.1:12814233-12835681 GCF_031168955.1 Gadus macrocephalus
GTCTTCATCTACCTCTCTGTCTCTCTGTCCCTCTCTCTCTCTCTCTCCACCTGTCTCTCTCTCTCACTCTCAACATTAAAGGTAAGGCGACTGTCTTTTTTTTTTTTTCTCCACGCCTCGAGTGTCATAAGTGTTGATGGAAGCGGTAGGTCAAAGACGAATCAAAACCAGGACAGATCTTTGTGTCGGGGAGGCGCACACGCACACACACACTCGATATGACGGTAATCAATGGCGAAGCGGCGGTTGTCTTTTCCTCATTGCATTGTAAATGTGTTTGCCTTCCTCTTGCCCCGACCAATCGTCTCGTCCCTCTCCCCTTTCAGGCGCGGGATGTAATTTAGTTGCAAATTGACTGGAGGACGGAGGCAAAAATTGAAAGTTGAAATTAGAACCGGTCACAATAAATACACCGGGCGGGTCAGACCGCGTGACCACGATCCGCTTCCCGGGACAAGCTCTGTCTTCTCGACCAATGGTGTGTCTGGGAAGGGGTGGTGGGGGCTGGAGGAGGTGGTCTTTTTCGCGAAATAGATGGCGTGCACACACACACACACACGCATACGTACACAGTACACACACACACACACACTAGCTCTGCAGGGACCATCAGCGGTGCTGGAAGACAAGATTACCTCGCTATTCCGAGCCGCGAAGCAATTCTCAGATGTTCTTGGAAATTCACATCGTGCCCTTGTATTATTTTTTTCTTCTTCTCTTTCCTCTCTGTCTCCTTCTTTGTTCCTTTTTTTTTCCCGCCTCTCCCCTTTCTATCTTTCTCCTCTCTCTCCCCTATCTCTCTCTCTCCCCCACCCACCCGCTCTCCCTCTTTTACTCTCTCTCTCGCTCTCGCTCTCGCTCTCTCTCTCTTTCTCTCTCTCTGTCTCCATCCCTCTCTCTCTCCCCCTTCCCCCTCTCTCTCTCCCCCTTACCTCTCACTCGCACTGTCACTTTCCTTGACAGGCCAATATTTCAGGCTGCAGATATAGGGGATTACAAATAAAATAAGTGGAACGACTACTTAATACAACAGAATTAAAATGCATGAGCGCGTCGGTCGGGATGGATACGCCGACCAGTACAAACACGGTCCATGGAATCATACCAAATACAAAATGTTTTCTTTCACCCCTCCCTCCCGCTCCCTTCCTCCTCCCCCTGCCTCCCCCCTCCCTCCCTTGCACAGCTCTACCACTCCACCCCCCCCCCCCCCCCCCCCCTCTCTCTATGTATCAGTGCTTTGATTTCCCTCTTTTTTCTCCATTTTGTGCATCCACCGTGAAGCGTTGCTTCACAGGACTGAGGCTCACTTATTGCTTTGAGTGACCAGACGAGAAAGGGTGGAAGAGCGTGGGGTGGGGAGGCAGAGAGAGAGGGAGAGGGGGAGAGAGAAGGAGAGAGAGAGAGAGGGAGAGGAGAGAGAGAGGAAGTGAGGGAGAGAAAAAGGGGAGAGGGAGAGGAGAGAGAGGGGGGGGGGGGGAGAGGGAAGGGAGAAAGAAAGAGAGAGGGAGAGAGAGGGGGGAGCGGCTATTGCTGTGTCTTTGTGTTGTTGCAGAGCTGGTAAATTGCAGTGGCAGACCAGAGCGGGCCCTGCACCGCCTGTATCTTCAGACGAGGCTAATGAAAGATTTATCAGCGGCTGCAGCATTTACTAAATACAACCAGAGGCTGATCCCCCTCTGCACTGAGCCTTGCTGTTAACGTCACACACGCTCTCACACACACACACACACACACACACACACACACACACACATGTCACACATAAAACACACACACACAATACGCTACACAGCTGCTGCCACCGTACCACCGGCCGTGACCAAGCCATGGAAATGTTGCATCCTCCGCCGACACAGAAGTTGTTTAGACGGCTGGGGAAATGTATATGAACTAATGAAGTGTATAATATTACCATAACATTTAATGTATGTCTTGCTGTGATAATGAGTCTGCATGAGGGTTTTTTTTTTCTTCCCCATTTCACATGTCCGTGGGGCAGAGGGAAAGAGGGAAAAAAGCGTTGGTGGCGGTGCATGTGGAAGTAGATGAGAATAATACAGCAGGGCATGTTTCGTACGCAGGCCTGTGGTGTCTCTCTGTCGTGTCGTGGTGTCATTTTCATTTTTCAGTCCTGCGTAATATTAATTGGATAAGACTTGCCTTACCGTTAAGTAACAGCGGGTTTGAGTCAAGATTGAGTTTTTGATTGGTTTTGGTTTTCTACCATACCACGTTAGGAAATGTTGAAGCTAAATAAAGATTTTTAATCAATCAATGTCCCCCTTTTCTTTTGGATTGTTAATTAATCCTGGTGCTCCTCATACAGAATGTATGAACCCAAGGGCACTAAGGACGACAGCTTAAAACCCGTTTGTTGTTTGTTATGTTATGTTCTAACAAATGTATCCTGAATAGTTCATCCCCATCTCGACTGTAAACAGATGTACGAACTACGAACAAACTGTGAATATAAATTACGCCGGCATACATTCTCATTCTCACTGTACTCTTTTTTTTCCCCCCTGTCTCCGCCTATTGTAGGAGTGAACGCCATGTCTAAAGAGGTGACAGCCAGTAACGCCCTGTCCAAGCGCTCCCTCATGCCCGACCGCCAGGTTGACAGCCCACCCAAGAGGCCCAAGTCCAACGAGGCAAAGATCTCCGTCAGCGAGCAGGTAAGGGTGACCTCGTGGCTGTCTACGTGCCTGACATAAAACACATAATGTCCGGTGTAAAGGAAGCTGAGGAAGGTTTATTAATAAGGTTACCACTTCCCACAGGCTTTTTATTTATTAGTACCCCTTTTTCTAATATTATGGGTCTTTTACTTTGGACGGAAATAGGTAGCTTGCACTTTACTATTATCTGGCTACTATTATCCCACTACTATGGTGTGAACTTCTTGGGGGGGGGGGGGGGGGGGGGACAGAGCCTGGGCAGGAAAACACCCGGAAAGGAGGGGGGAGAGGGGAGTTACGCCTTGTTTTATGTTTTTGTTACGGAGATATTGTACCGCAGAATAAAAAACTAATTTGCGCGAGTGGATGAAGCCTTCACAAGGCGGGTTTAATTAGCGTATTACCACAGTAGCCAGGCTACACGGTGTTGATTCGAAACCTTCAAAGACACTTTTGTTCAAGATTATTACTGCCGGGCTGAGTTTTGTATGCGCCAATTACACGCGACCAGAATCACCCCCGCCTCAGCAACGTGTTTGGTCGAAAACAAATATGCGAAAGAAAGTGAAATGCTTCCTCCTCCCTCACTAACAAACGAACAAAGCCCATCCCACCGACCCATTATGCAGTGACCTCATGGCTAGAAGCTCACCGGTAGATAAGAGAAATGCCAGGCTAAGCATGTAGCATGTCGCCGGCGCCATTGATCCACCAATAGGGTGCGCACAGCGTCTCCATTGACTGTGTGACAGGGCTTTTTAGCATCAAGCGGGCTCCCTCTTTGTGCTCTTAAGTGAAATACCTGCACTAGTCTTGCCCCCCTCCCCCCCACCTACCCACCCCCACCACTCCCCCTTTGCATCTCTTTAAATTATATGTGTTTTTAAATTAGATTATGAAGTATTAGCTTGTCTGCCGCTGGACCCCTGTGAGCAGGCAGGACTTAGTCATTTCAGAAATGGATTCCATTAAGACAGGTGGTGGCAGCCGTACGCGGGGTACTCCCTCTAATGAGGGCGAAGGTGTACTTTTGGAGGGTGCACACCTTTGTCATCTTTAATTTACTGATTAGAATTTCCAAGGCAATCGCGGTTTTCTTTCTCGCCTTTTTATTTTTTTTCGCTCGTAAAAATTGCATGACTTGCAGGACTTAAATGAATTATATAAGAAATAAGGTTGATCAACATTTTCCGTGATAAGTTGAAGGGGGGAAGGGACACGGAGTGAAGAGTGGATTGCTAGCACCACGCTAATGGAGGAATATGTTAATATATTTTCCTTGATTCCTGTTTTGTTATTCTCTATAAAAACGCAATGTCTAGAAAGCAAAGTTAAGACGGACGATACACTACTCTGTATAGACACCAAATGTTTACAACACACGTAGGCTTTCCCTGTATTATTATTATCATTATGATCGTTATTATATCTTGTGTTCTCCCTCTCTAATCCTCTCCCATTTTGCATCCTGGCAATTTTCAGGTCCAGCAGTGTCCGTACTGCAATTACAGCAGCAAAGACGCCAACCGCATGCAGCTTCATGTGATGTCCCAGCACTCGATGCAGCCGGTGATCCGCTGCCCACTGTGCCAGGACGTCCTGAGCAACAAGATTCATCTGCAGCTGCATCTCACCCACCTGCACAGTGTGGCCCCAGACTGTGTGGAGAAACTGATCATGACCGTAAGTCAGTGGGTTTTAGGAGAATGCAGTTTTAAGCTGGGTTGTTTTTTTAAATATATATTTATATATGTATCGTATTTCAAAACAAATCTAGGGCAATTTATCAACCCTACCCAGTATTCCCTCAAGGTCAACTGTCTATAAAATAATTCTCATGCATTTATATCGGTCTCCCTGGATGCAGCCTTCTACCCACAGGCTCTTGGAAAAACAAATTCTGACGCATGTGCTTTGCTTTAAGGGGTGGGAACGCAAGGTTTCTTTGACCCGATGTTTCATTTTAGTTGCAAACGTTCCAATAGTCTGCATGTTAATTCAACACGTCCTTTGTTCTCTATAGGTGGTCGGACCTGACACAATGCCAACGCCAAACAATATAATGCATCCCGCTCCTGGACAAGAGAAGGCTCTTGCTTTGATGGACACCCTCCCTGCCCTCTCTGAGGGCCCCGGGAAGTCTCAAGGTAGCCGTCCTATACTTCTTGGTGTACTGTTCCGTACATACACTTATCTTATTATTCATTTCATTCAGTTCATTTTAACAGAAATTGACCTCTAGTGAAGACAGTTTAAAGATATACATAATGTTAATATTTACCTTGGGTTGTGCATTTTGCAAATATGTTCACATATTTACCTATTTCTTCTGATCTTTTTTAGGAAACAACTCAAAGGATGAACTGATGCTCACCCATGAGAAAACTGAAATGGACCAGGCGGAAGAGCTGAAGCCCCCCAAGGAGGCCACTGAGGCCCCGGACTGGAAGAGGACCAGCGGGCACGGACACGAGAGCAAGTCCCCGGACAGCCTGCAGGACCATCTCAACGAGCTCCAACGGCTCCAGCAGCAGCAGCAGCAGCTCTCAGTCTCTGACCGGCACGTGTACAAGTATCGATGCAACCACTGCAGCCTGGCCTTCAAGACCATGCAGAAGCTTCAGATCCATTCCCAGTACCACGCCATCCGAGCCGCCACCATGTGCAGCCTTTGCCAGCGCAGCTTCAGGACCTTTATGGCCCTGAGGAAGCACTTGGAGAACGGCCACCCTGAGCTGAGCGAGGCGGAGGTCCAGCAGCTCATCGGAAGCCTGCCGGTGAACGGAGACATTACCGAGAGTGAAGCGAGGGCCTTGGAGGAAGCTCAGGCCTTCGAACACGACTTGGACAAAGACGACGAGATGGACCAAGAGGAGAAGCCCAGTCCTACAGGAAGTGACAGCAGCTCCTTGCTAGACGAAATGGGAGCAGAACCAAAACGTACCCTACCCTTTAGAAAGGGGCCAAACTTTACAATGGAGAAGTTTTTAGACCCTTCCCGACCCTACAAGTGCACAGTTTGCAAAGAGTCTTTTACTCAAAAGAATATACTGCTAGTCCACTATAATTCAGTTTCTCACCTGCACAAGCTAAAGAAGGTCCTGCAAGAAGCCTCAAGCCCAGTACCACAAGAAACAAGCAACAGCATTGACAACAAACCGTTCAAATGCAATATCTGCAACGTTGCCTACAGCCAAAGTTCAACCCTTGAGATTCACATGAGGTCCGTGCTACACCAGACCAAAGCCAGAACAGCCAAAAGCGAAAGCAGCAGCGGCATCTCCGGAACTAGTGGCCCAGTGCCAGCAAAGAGCCCAGCGCCATCCGCGCAAGGGTCCAGCAACAACCAAGACAGTGCTAGGAGTGGAACACCTTCTGCCAACAAAGAAAACTCAGTGGAAGCCAAAGAAAGTAACAGCAGCAGCAACAGCAACGCGAAACAAAGCACGACTACTGATCACGTCTCGGCTCAGGCGAGCAGTCACCAGACCGCTCAGTCCAATGCCCAGCTACAGATGCAGCTCCAGCACGAGCTCCAGCAGCAGGCTGCCTTCTTCCAGCCTCAGTTCCTTAACCCGGCATTCTTCCCCCATTTCCCCATGACTCCAGAGTCACTGCTGCAGTTCCAACAGCCCCAGTTCCTCTTCCCCTTTTACATCCCGGGAGCAGAGTTCAACCTTAGCCCAGAGATGGCGCTACACTCTGCAGCTGCGTTTGGCATGCCTGGCCTCACTGGATCGTTCCTGGAGGACTTGAAGCAGCAGATGCAGCAGCAGCACGTGATGCAGCAGGCTCAGCAACAGGCTCAGCAACAGCAGCAGCAGCAACAGCAGCAGCAACAACAGCAGCAGCAGCATCAACAGCAGCAACAAGCCAACCAGAATCACCTTCAGCAGCAAAAGAACCTGCAGATGCAGAACCACAAAACCAAAATGGAGCCTAGCGCTGTGTCTGTATCTGACATCCAAATGTCCAGGGAGGCAGAAGAGCACCATGAGAAACATGAGGGCAGAGCAAAGACAGACAACGGAGGCGAGGCAGTCAATGATGGAGGAAAAGACAGCAAAGAGTCCAAAAAGTCCAAGTTCTCCGAGCCTTCAATTCCCCCCCCGCGTATCGTGTCAGGAGCTAGAGGAAACGCCGCCAAGGCCCTTTTGGAGAACTTTGGATTTGAACTTGTTATCCAGTACAATGAGAACAGACAGAAAAACCAGAGGAAGAACAAAGAAGGAGGTGAACAAGTGGAGATCAACAACGACAAGCTGGAGTGTGGCATGTGCGGGAAACTCTTCTCTAACATGCTGATTCTCAAAAGCCACCAGGAGCACGTTCACAGCCAATTTTTCCCCTATGTTGAGCTTGAGAAGTTCGCCCAGCAGTACAGAGAGGCTTATGACAAACTCTACCCCATTAACCCTGCCTCACCTGAGACTCCCCCACCACCACCTCCTCCTCCGCCACCACCACCTCCCGCACCTGCACCGGTTACGGCTCCTCAGCCTCCACCGGCATCGATGAACAAACCACAAACCCCAGCGCCATCACCTGTACCTGTTCAACATCAGGTCTCACACCAGCCTTCCCACCAGGTGTCCCCACCCCAACCACCACCTCCTCCCCCGCCACCCCCTCCTCCCCCTCAACCCCAACAGGTGCAGCTCCAAGTGCCCATGGATATGCCCATGTTCTCCCCAATGATGATGCAGTCTGTCCAACACCCAGGCCTGACCCTCCAGATGCCTACTATGGAGTCGCTGACGTCTGATCTCACGCAGCTGTGTCAGCAGCAGCTGGGTCTCGACCCGAACTTCCTCCGGCAGTCCCAGTTCAAGCGTCCACGGACACGCATCACTGACGACCAACTGAAGATCCTCAGAGCTCATTTTGACATCAACAACTCTCCCAATGAAGAGCAAATTCAGGAGATGTCAGAGAAGTCCGGTCTGCCCCAGAAGGTCATCAAGCACTGGTTCCGTAACACCCTCTTCAAAGAGCGGCAGCGAAGCAAAGACTCACCGTACAACTTCAGTATCCCTCCCATGACTACATTGGAAGATATACGAATTGAACCGCAGATGAATGCGCTGGAATACTACAGAACGGAATCAGGAATGAACAAGAGGTCCTCCCGGACCCGGTTCACTGATTATCAACTGAGAGTGCTTCAAGATTTCTTTGACACCAATGCCTATCCTAAGGATGATGAGATCGAGCAGCTGTCTACTGTGCTCAACCTCCCAACTCGTGTTATAGTTGTGTGGTTTCAGAACGCCCGCCAAAAAGCCCGGAAGAGCTATGAGAACCAGGCGGATTGTAAGGACAATGAGAAGAAAGAGCTGACCAATGAGCGATACATCAGAACCAGCAACATGCAGTACCAGTGTAAAAAGTGCAACATCGTGTTCCCACGTATCTTTGACCTTATCACCCACCAGAAAAAGCAGTGTTACAAGGATGAGGATGAGGAAGGCAGTGAGGAAATTCCCATTGTGGAATTCTTAGACACCATAGAACCGGGACCGGCAAGGATGAAGCAAATGACTCCAGAGCCGCCCAAGCAGCTCCAGGCTACTATCACCAACTCTGGCTCAATCTCCCCTCTGATGCCGTCTCCCCGTCCCAGCATGGGGAAGACCTCCCCTAAGCCTGAGATGACCCCTGAGGTGAAACCCAAGCAGACTGAGAGCGCGCCCTCGCCAGTGGTGAAGACACTGTCAGAGCCAAGACCATCGAAGGCCTCGACACCTCAACCTCCGCCGCCGAAGCCAACCCAGTCGCAGATGTCAAGGCCCCATTCTCAACCGCAGTCAGCTGCAGTACCCTCAAGCTCCCTCTCACTGGCCCTGTCCTCACTGACAAACAGCCTCCCTCACCAGATGCTGCAGTACCAGTGTGATCAGTGTAAGATTGCATTCCCCAGCATGGAATTGTGGCAAGAACACCAGCATATGCATTTCCTCGCTGCTCAAAATCAATTTCTTCATTCCCAGTTTCTGGAAAGGCCGCTTGATATGCCCTATATGATATTTGACCCCAATAACCCACTGATGGCTAGCCAACTGTTGGCTGGAGGCCTCTCACAGATGCCTTCTCAAAGCAGTTCCGGCCCGTCCTCTACACTTGGTTCGGGGTCAATGAAAAGGAAACTTGACGAGAAGGAAGAAAATGCCAATGACAAAGACGGTGGGAACAGTAGTGAAGAACAACACAGAGACAAACGTCTGAGAACCACCATCACACCCGAACAACTGGAGGTTCTTTATGACAAATACCTACTGGACTCTAACCCAACCCGAAAGATGCTGGACCATATTGCTAGGGAGGTGGGTCTCAAGAAGAGAGTTGTGCAAGTCTGGTTCCAGAACACCCGTGCCAGGGAGAGAAAAGGGCAGTTCAGAGCGATTGGGCCATCCCAGTCCCACAAGAAATGCCCCTTTTGCAGAGCACTATTTAAGGCAAAATCAGCCCTCGATAGTCACATACGCTCTCGACACTGGCATGAGGCTAAACAGGCAGGCTTCAGTTTGCCCCCAAGCCCAATGATGAATCAAGACAATGAAAGAGGCGAAAGCCCAAATAAGTACAACTTCTTTGAATACCCCCAACTCCCTACTAAGACGGAGCCAAGTGACTATGAGCTGCCGGCCGCGTCCTCCACTCCCGTCAAACCAACTGAAACACAGTTAAAAAACTTCTCCAGCCCTTCATCCTTGCGAGCAGAACCTTGTGATGAAACTGACGGGCCCAATATGATTTCTGCCGAGGCCTCCTCTTATGACCTTAACAAGATGGACTTTGATGAGACCTCGTCGATAAATACCGCCATGAGCGACGTCACCACTGGAGACGAGGGGAACAACAATGAAGTTGAAAACCTAACGGCCAATGGCAGCGACAAGCTGGGAGACAGCAAAAGCAATGCTGCCCCGAGCTCCAATGGCGATGATGACCGCTTCCAGTTCAGCATGGTGAGCCCTGCTCTCAGCTTCTGTGCAAAAGACTACGACTCTTACTTTAACTCCACGGACGATATGGACGAACTGAACGACAGGAGCGAATGCTCCAGCTTGACTGACCCCAGCTCCCCTAGTCCATTCGGAGGGTCGAACCCCTTCAAGTCGGGAAAAGGAAGCTGCAGCGGGGACAGACCAGGCCACAAGCGCTTCAGGACCCAGATGAGTAACCTGCAGCTGAAGGTTCTCAAGGCCTGCTTCAGCGACTACCGCACTCCGACCATGCAGGAGTGCGAGATGCTCGGCAACGAGATCGGACTTCCCAAGCGCGTGGTCCAGGTGTGGTTCCAGAACGCCCGCGCCAAAGAGAAGAAGTTCAAGATAAACATCGGAAAGCCATTCATGATAAGTCAAGGGTCACCCGAGGGGCCTCGGCCCGAGTGTACCCTGTGCTGCGTGAAGTACACCGCACGGATGTCGGTGCGTGACCACATCTTCTCCAAGCAGCACATTGCCAAAGTGCAAGAAACCCTGGGGAACCAGGTGGACAGAGAAAAGGACTACCTAGCCCCGACCACTGTCCGTCAGCTGATGGCACAGCAGGAGCTGGACCGTATGAAGAAGGTTGGCGACGGACTCACTTTGCCTGGCCAGCAGAAGCAGATGACGGTGGACAACAACAATGCACTTCATGGCCTCAGCCTGCCCTCCAGCTACCCAGGAATATCTGGCCTACCCCCAGTCCTGCTTCCTGGAGTGAACGGGCCCTCATCGCTTCCTGTCTTTCCTCCCAACACCCCCGGTGAGTTGGTATGACAAACGGTAGAAAAGACTAGCTTTATCGACTGTGCTTTAACATGCACAAAAAACAAAGACTATTTTATTTTACTCTACTACTATCCATTCCGTTACCACAAAGCTGTTTTTTCTAAGAACAATGTTGTAATGACGTGCATTATGCTCAACCAGTGTATTTATGAGGGAGCAAATGTATTTATATTATTGTTTTTGTTTGTGTTTGATCTTCCCCTTATTGTACTTTTGGTATATTTCTATTCTCATTTCGGCATAGAGAAATGACTATAAAGCATATTTGACCGTTTTGATCCATAACAAAATCAAAAAAATAATAGCTATATCAAGTCAATCAATCTAAAAAAAAAAAACGACTCCATCTAGTCATGCAAAAAAAATAAGTTTACATAGTGATTTGGATTGAATATTTGAATACTGAACATTTCCATATCTATATACCACTGTATTTCAGCTTTAGCGTCTCCCGGTGCTGGCATGCTTGGGTTCCCTACACCAGCCACTCCCTCTCCTGCCATGTCTCTCAGCACTACCCCAACCAAGACTCTTCTGCAGACTCCTCCTCCTCCTCCTCCTCCACCACCACCTCCACCTCCTCCTCCTCCTGTTCCCTCCACACCCCTGGCAGCAGTTAACCACACAGAGCAGCACGGTAAAGAATCCGAGAGAGACCACGGCACCAAGAAGCCGGGAGACAGGCCCACGCAGACGAAGAACAAAGAGCGAGAGAACGAGGGTGGCTCGCAGCGCCCGGAGACCCCCAGCATGGCCAAGAAGAGGGAGAGGATGAGCGCCGCCGCGGCGAAGCAGAGCGAGGCGTCGCTGGACATGGCTCAGCTGCAGGCACTGCAGAACGCCCTGGCGGCCAGTGACCCCAGCTCCTTCCTGGGGAACCAGTTCCTGCCCTATTTCCTTCCCGGGTTCTCCAACTGCTTCTCGCCGCAGATGCCGAGAGGGGTCCAAGGGGGCGGCTACTTCCCGCCGCTGTGCGGAATGGAAAACCTGTTTCCGTACGGCCCGGCCGCGATGCCGCAGGCCGCCGGCCTGTCCCCCACGGCGCTGCTGCAGCAGTACCAGCAGTACCAGCAGTCCCTCCAGGATTCACTGCAGAAGCAGCAGCAGCAGCAGCAGCAGAAGCAGCTCGAGCAGCACCAGAAGCAGCAGCAGCAGCAGCACCACCACCACCAGAAGCAGCAGAAACCAACCCCTGTGAAGACAGCCCAGAGTGTGCAGAGCACCCCAGCCAGCAGCTCCTTCAAACCAAAAGTAGAAGCAATGGAGACTAAGGATGACACTAACAAAGGCTCTTCAACAGAAAGCACAAAGGAAGAACCGAAAATAGATACCAAAAGTACCGCCGATTTTCCAGATGCTTTTATAGTACCGTCCGTCAAGCATGAGTTTATATGCAGGAAGTGCCAGATGATTTTCGCTGACGAAGATTCCGTGGTACGTCACCAGAAGTCCTTCTGTTACTTCGGACATGCTTTTACCGACCCGCAAGAGACGGTGCTTCGAAAGGCAGTGAGCAAGTACACCTGTGTCGCCTGCAACGTGGTTGTTAATGGGAACGAAGCACTTGGCCAACACCTTCAGTCGAGCATGCACAAAGAGAAAACAATCAAACAAGCAATGAGAAATGCCAAAGAGCATACTAGATTATTACCTCACTCTGTCTGCTCCCCTACTCCTAACACCACATCTACCTCGCAGTCTGCAGCTTCTTCTAATAACACCTTTCCTCATCTCTCTCGCTTGTCCATGAAGTCCTGGCCAAATGTCCTGTTCCAGGCCACCACAGCCCGGAAAGCTGCTTCCTCTTCCTCCCCGTCTGCCTCTCCTCCCCCCCCCCTTTCCTCACCTTCAACGGTTACCTCAACTTCCTGCAGCACCTCAGGGGTTCCAACCTCACTACCCACCGAGAGTTGTTCAGACGAGTCTGACAATGAGCTAAGCCAGAAGCTGGAGGACTTAGATAACGCGTTGGAGGTCAAGGCTAAGCCAACCTCTGGCCTAGACGCGAGCTTCAGTAGTATAAGAATGGATATGTTCAGTGTGTAGGAGTGAAAAAAAAGGATCCCTTGCTTATAGAAAAAAATAAGACTTTTTAAACTGCAGTTCCAAAGTTTCTCTTAACCCAAAAAATTACAGTACCAAATGATTGACTCAGGATTGTTTTTCCCATATTGATATGCTGGCAAGATATTGATTGATTTTTGTTATGGACAGAACTGTTGGAGATGCTTGACTGAGCTTATATTGTATACAAAAACATGGAGTAGGAAAAAAATCCCACAGGCTCCCTTGGGGGGGCTTGTTTCAAGCCAAAAACTCTCACGATAGCAAATTGCACCTCAGCTGGATTGTTTTCCAAATGCTAGCATGTACTGTATGGGATGACGATCCAGAACCCTCAAAGAGAATCTCTCTTAGTTTAGATAGGTGTAATTCAGTAGCTTTAAATTCTCAGGTCAGAACATAACATTTCTCATTTGTTAAAGCAGCAAGCCTGGGTACACCTGGCTTATAACCAAAACATGTCAAGCTTTATCTGACGCATTTCCTTGATGTGTATAGAGTACCAAGAGACAATATAACTGTTACAATGGACGATGTGCATATCCTTTTAGTTTTTGACCTACAAAGACAGTATGGTTTTGCCACTGAGGGAATTTAGAAAGGTGACGTAAATGTGTATGATGCCCCTGTGTTTGCCAGTTTGTATTACAACAAACTGTATCTATTTCCCGCCCCCCCGCCCCGGCCCCCTTTTTTTCTTGTAGAGTATACTAATCTGTGCCAACTCTTACCTTCTCACCTTACCTCTGCTCACACCCTTTTCTGAAGAGGTAATAATTCTAGTTTTGATAGACTCTTGAGGATTATGTGAATATAACATGTTTCATTTGTGAATTGCTGTACTGTTAAGGTACCTGCTTGTGTCTGGACTATAGTGCACTTATTTTGTCTTTTTTTTTTTAATTATTGTTTGGGTAGAACATTTGTTAATTTAATAGTTTTTTTTGTTTTTTTTCCTGTTTGTGTGTATGTATTTTTCAGTTATAATTATTATTTGTGTCTATTGCAGCAGCATATTGGTCCATTTGTTACAGGATTGATACCGAACTATAGACCTATTTAACAATTGGTACATCCATGAAAGTAGTACTGTATACTTGAAACTGTAAAGGTACAAGTTGGTCATGATAAAAAAAGAAAAAAAAAAAAGGTATGAATATTTGCTCCAAGATTGCAAATATGCTGCTTTAAAAAGGGGGACAACGGCATTTGTTTTGTATTGTTAAACATGTTCACGTGCTTGTAGTACTCAACAACACAACAGTGTTATACCTGTACCCTGCATTCAGTGCATAGGTCGCGATCATCCCACCAATTCTCCAGGCACTTCTGCTGATCTACCATTCAAGTCAATGTCCGGATTTTTCCGCTTCTAGTGATTTTCAGCATTTCAAAGTATTACCTAACAAAATTTGCTGCTACTGTGTTTTAGTAGGATATATATATTTTCTTTTCTTTCCCTTTTTTTTTTTTTTGCTTGCCATGAAACTCATCATTATCCAGTCAAAAATACTGATCCATGAATTGCTTTGCTTAGCTCTTTTTTATTTTATTTTAATTTTAATTTGCTGTGGAACTAAGAATGTGAAAGCTGTCAAAGGGTGTTAAATTTTTTACGAATCACTTTCTAGTTTGGTAATTAAAACCAATGTGATTCATTCCAAAGTAACAGAAGGCTATTTGTATGAAAGAAAAAGGCTTGTGAACAAAGGAAGCTAAGCTGTTGTACATATTCGTAGTTGGCTGTGCATGGTACAAATTTATTAATATGAAGAAATGCAAAAATGTATTGCTTTTGGTATTTCCTATTCTGAGATGAGCAAGTAGCATGTAATGCAACTGTTTGACAGGTTAAATCAAATCATGCTTAGTTATTGTTTCAAACGATGAAATCAACATTTCCTCCTATGTTTTATTATTGTACAGGTGTTTTTTTTTATTTGTTCAAAGTTTAAAACAAAATATCATTTTTTTTTAATCTCTGTGTGAGCTTTTTAAATGTTCTTATTTGAAATTTTTAGTATTTTAACATTTTACTTTAATTCTGAAGACACTTTTCGATTGTGTTTCATAAGAGACATCCTGGCCTACCAAGGTGCAATTCTGCCATTGTACAAACATAAGCGACTGTCCTAATTCCAAAGGCTTTCACAACTCTGGCTTTTTGCCTTTCCCCCCCACTCTGTGGCTCAGCATCGAAAAGACTGAACTGTCGTGGCTAGCATCATGGGCTAAGATGCTAGCATTTGACAGGACGCTTCCCACACACAAGGACTGGTCAAAGCTAACAAACCAACAAAAAGGATGGTCCACAATATAACTGTACATAGATATTGCAACTGCACAGCAGCCAAAAAGAGAAAAAACAAAAAAACAAACTTTAAAAAAAAATGGATGGATTGTTTCATGTTTATGGGGACAGCCTTCAAAAGGTTGAAAATTGGAGTTCTTCTGGATGTCAAAGGGATTTTCACGGCGCAATCTTATCCTACACAATATGTACTCTTCAACATCTGGGTTACATAGGAAATGCACCCTGAGGTTTTAATAAGAAGAAGCCCCTATGGCTAAAACTTTAAATAAACTAAACCAAAAATGTTATTGATGTTTTATATATAGAGGGTAGTCGCATTAGTTTTTGTTACTGTACTGTTTGAGGTCTCAACTGTACCGTATCACGGTAATAACATGGTTTTGAAACCTTTTTTTTTATTTTGTCACAGACCTGTTGTCATAGTTGAAATGACGTTTATTGTAGATGGTATTTGAACAACTTCTGGAAATAGTTCATCAAGTATGTTTGTTGCTCATTGTTGTGATACATTAAAAACTGTATCTGCAAACCGCGTTGGCTTCATTATGTTTCTCCTTATTTCCATTATCCTTCTCCTCCGATGAACTAATCATTATCTCATTTTTTATCGTTGTTATGACTACACATACATCATCATCCTAGCACTTCATTCAAAAAATCAACAAGAACAGTTCAGACTCTTTATTCCATTCTCTAACTATCAATAAATGAAACACCCAAAATTCATAGAGAAGCATACCTCTCATAGGCAGGTCTTTACTTTGTATATCTATTTGAATGAAAAATATCTACTTCTAACCCCAGAATAGGTAGAAGGCTTTTATATATTTTTCTTCAGATAATTCAATTAAATGTTTCAGAGATAAACGTAATATTAGACATCAATTGTGTTAAGGACAAAGGAACGTGGGATTCATTTAACGATTCTACTATCTTGAACATTATTTTCTTGTATCACAAAAGGGAACTTGGTGACATTGTTTTCATTATTATTTATCACATGATATCTGCCGATCTTAAAGGGGACTACATTTCCGCTCAGCTTTTGGCAGAATCAAATTTATTATTGTGTCTTTTTCCAAAGTTTGATTTTAGACATACTTAGGATTATCATTTGATCTTCTTTCATATTTCTTTCTTCAGCGCGCATTGGTTCCCCTCACCTATACATTTAATCAAGATGGATGCTTTTACATTGAAGGGGGCATTGTCGAAATATTCAATTTAAGTGCTTTACATTCTGCAACTTATTTTATATTTGATTCGCTTTCCATTTTTAAGGTTTGATTAAACATCTACCATTTTGAGGTATATATATATATATATATAACTTCTATAATTCAGAGGTTATATATATATATATATATATATATATACCTTTGGATGGTAGATGTTATATCTTTTTATAAATACATCTATAGATATAGCTGTGAACTAATGCATATTCCATGATGCTTGTGACCTTTATAATTTATTCTCTCTGGTCTCTCCTTAATACAATGGGCCCGCGCCTATAAATAAGCAATAAAGTCAGGGGACGAATGGTGGACACCGTAATGGGAAAAAGGTGTGCGTGACGGGTTTCCCCCCCCTTCCACCGGCCCAGAGAAACACCACCAGCGGGCGTGACTTACCAAACAGAGCAGAAGGCTCATTTCTGTATCAATACTAAATTAGCCGTTCACTTTAAATGCAAAGAAAATGATGATGCTTCATCGTCCACCACGTGTGTCCCCCAACCCCCCACACACCCTTATACCTCACCCTTAAAAATCCCATTAAAAATAGGGAGGGGGGAGACATACTCACACACACACACACACACACACACACACACACACACACACACACACACACACACGGGGATGGAGGGGTAACCTTTGATATGCTGCGGGGTCAGACGGCTGCTGCCACATTATAAAATTGCACATCAGAACTCGGCGTGACACAATACATCACGTCCTGCCAGCCCATGGGGTTGGTCAGCAGTGTCAGGGTCACGGAGGAACCTGACATTCACAAGTCATTAAACTCGCCCTAATGAAATCTCAAGTGGGGGGTAAAAGAGAAGCGGGAGGCTGCGTGGTGGGTGTGGTGGGGAGGGGGGGGGGGGGGGCTCTTTATTATTATATATTTTTTTTACACTCTGGCCTTTTGTTGTTCTCCTCGACACATTTGAGACGGGCGGTGGCGGAGGGAAAAAACGAGGTACATCATCACAATTTCACCCCCCCCCCCCCCCCCCCCAGCAACATGACACTCACAAACACACACACACACACACCACATCAAACACAACACACACACACACAACACAACAGACACACACTCGTCTTTACTTGAGAGTGAAGCCCCTCCGCGCCCTTGAAGACATGTCCTCTGTTTCTTTTTTACAGGCCCCAGCTTCTTCCTGCTGAATAGCCCTTTCTTGGTGTGTCCCCCCGTCCCGTCCCCCCCACCCCCCGGTCGCCCATCCCCCTCTTTTAAAGTGTGGACGGTTGTCAACGTAGTCAACGTGGCAGAGGTCTTCCCCCCCCCACCCTCCCCCTTACATATTATGGGATTGAATTGCGTTTGACCTTTGGAGAGGGTGGGAGCGAACAATGGCTGAAGGCATTTTTATTTTTTAGGCCTTCTCAGCAACGAGGAGAACTGTTTCCACTTTATCTCCTTCTCTCTTTCTTTCTGTTCATTGTGGTTCACTTGGCAATTCATTAGCGCGCCGGCTAAATGGGTGGTGCTGTGTGCCGGCTGCCTGTAATGTGTAATGTGTGTGTCCCTCTACATGTATGGAGTACATTGTGTACATGGTACCCAAGCCCACATTGCAGTTTCCAATCAGATCTGTTGGACCGAACAGATAATGGAGCAGAGCCGCCAGAGAGCGCAGATTCAGATTTAAATGGTTCATTTAGTTAGGAGCGCTTCCTGATTACGTTTGTCTGTCACAAATAAACTCCCGGTTGGTTCAGTATTAATAAAGTGGATCAAAACAGAGATACTTATGCAGGAAATGCTGCTCCACATGAATGGGCTCTCCGGTTACAAATCACAGATTTACAAATCACATCTTTTACGCCAAATCCTAACTGCTGAATTCAAATATTACGCTTCAGAAACCAAAAAAAGAGGAAAAAAATATCCAAAGTGTACTTTTCTGTCACGTTTCCATTTATTTTGAGGTACCGGCGACGGACGTGAGGTTGTGTCGGACAACAGCGACCCCAAAAAACATTTTTTTTTAAAAACCTATAATTAAAAAGATTGACTCTAAACTCCAAAAGGGCCCTTCCTTCTGCGTCCAGTACGGCGCTCCGCACTATGAGCCTCCAGCCCGGGGTGACCAGGCTGGAGGCTCACCACCCACCACCCACCACCCGATGCCCCGTCGTTCCGTCTGACACGAGGCCGGGGCTCGGAGCAGAGGAGGTGCAGCAGGGTGGCGGAGCTCTCTATATAGCCCGCAGCCAATGGATTTTCTCTGGATAATACAATGTTTGGGACAGAGAGCCAGGGATTAGTCCAGACGGATACATCCACCACCACCCGTCCAGCACCACCACCACCACCACCACCCCCACCCCCCCCCCCCACATGCCCAATCTAATTAGACTGGAATCAGTTTAAGATGAAAGCAAGCCCCGGCATCACCGCACTAAATACTGGAATTAGTATTCCCCGCATGGGAATTTAATGACGGAGACTGAAAATCCAATCACATTTGCTTCCCCCTGGTTTAGCCTTCACCCACACCACACCACCACCACCACCACCACCACCACCACCTCCACCCCTTCTCTCATGCGTTTGGTCTGGCCAATGACGAGATGAAAGAAAAACAACAACAATGATTTGTCTGTCAATAGATATCGACCGGCATGGCGTCAGAGGCCACATGTGTATTGGCGTTGCTATGTTGTCCTCATTTAGCGACGATAAACTGCTTATTATCAGATGTTGTTGAGACCGTCCCTTTTGTGATGCAGGCCTTGATTTAAGCTTTCAGAAGCCCATGGAGAAGATGTAATGGAAAATAAGAACTAGTAAGAAGGATTCAAGCATATATTTTTCTTGACAGGAGTGTTCATAAGTGATTGTGTTCATTAAGGACAGAATTGGAACACTATAGATGAGGTGCACTATAACAAAGTAATTCTATAACAAAGGCCTACATTTTATAGTTTTTCTCTCTTCTCTATTGTGTCAAGTAAAAGTTGCTCTTTTACGCAAAAGTTGCACTTTCAGTTGTGTTTTCTAGTTTAGAATTGAATTGGACCAACTTGGTTTATTAATTTCCCAAGACCGCCTTTTCTAGATTAAATCTATAGGCTCCACACACAGTAATTGGAGAAGCTAGTTATGAATCAGTTCTTTAAATCAAAGTGCTGATTATGCAGTGGGATTGAAACTATCAAATTATCGTTATCAGTCATTCAAAATCACTCGCTTTATAGTTTTTATTATCCAACTGACATTTTTTTCCCTCCCGCTTTCACTCTCACGGCATTGCTGATAAAACAGAACACATTTCGCCGGTCACATTAATATAAAACATTCTCACAGTCTCTTGACTTTATCTGCCCTTATTATTATTTCCCTGCCTTGCCTGTGCGCAGCCCAGGGAACACTATTTTAAACTGGTAAAATACAAGCCATCTTTCAACATCAGGTTGTTGATTAACGACGCGCACCAGAAATAACTCGGGCACCTGGGCTCCATTCACCGCACGATGTCTCCCACACCTGTGATTCATCCACCAAAAGCGTTTCACCTGAGGAATCAGGAAACCGCTGTCCCCTGCGCACAAATAGTGCACATGAAATCTTGTTATTTATGGCCGGCTGTATTTGGAGGTAAGCCGCAAAGAAGAGAGAGAGAGAGGAAAAAAAAAGGCAGAACCTGTTGTATTTCAACAGGTGTGATATGACTCGCACGCACGCAAAGGGAAAGCGATTAATAGGGAAAAGTGAAGAAGAAGGAGTAGATGTATTTTTTATTAAGTGGATCAGAGGACACTAACACTTTAAAGTCAACCTAGTGGAGGCGTCTCAGTTTGTCTCTCCAACAACAACAATCATAATCACCCAGTCAGGCCATGGGAGAAAGAGAGTTATACCGTAGTGGTCAGAGTGATCGTCTCCTACAGAAGGGTGCTGGGTTTTATACCAACGTCCACGGCCAACTGTAGTCATCTTTGTGCGAGACGGCTGACCCCTACTTACTATTGACGATTGAATTCACCCATTTAGGTCACTTTTGAGACCTGGTGTGCGTTTGTGTTCTGTAACGATTTCACTTCAACCCTTGCTGTTTTCAAATTGGTCCACTTGTGCCCTATATAGTACCGTACTTCAGGCGTCCATTTTGAAGGGTTTAATCTGCAGGCAAATCTGTATAGCACACTATTTAAAACCCATATTGCACCAAAGAGAAGTGTGCCGATGTTGCACACTTATTCCTGCACTATATGCCATTACACTTAGCACTTTTCATCATATTCCTCCAATAGAGATGGTCCGCAACCTACCAATTATTTATGCAAATGAGAAATTGTCTGTTTCTTGACGTAACCAATATGATTTCCACTGCTGGATTTCTTAATTAGTGTCTGAATTCCTTATAGACTCATTCCCTAAATAGTGTACTTTTGGTAGTGATCACTACATAGGGAATTGCGAACGAGGGAACAAGTGAGCCCAAATGAACACTCTATTGTTGTTTTCCCTGTAGTTTGTTTCTGTGAGGGTTAATTAGGGGAATTAGCTAATTAATTACTGGTTGTGTCGATTAGCCGACGGCAGCTGGCGTATGAAGCCCAGTCGGAGTGGACCATGTTGCCACCTCTAGCCAAGCGATGTCAAGCGTGTCTGGTTTAGCTTTTCGTTTGAACGTGTATTTAAGTAATTGCAAGCCGGGGTAGAGGAAGAAACTCTATGTTGCGGCAGTCCTATTTACTCCTACATGACGTTTTGAATAGAGGTGTCTTCTCTGAACGCAAACAGTAAACAGACACGATGCCTATGAGGAAGGGTTATGTCTCCGATCGAGAGAAAAACTAACTTTTTCTTGCATACATAAAAAAGCATTCGCATCTGTTCCATATAGGCGGCTTGTTGCTTATTGCTCGTGCAAAGCTCTGATATTGGTTTCTTTGAGGCGAAGAGGGGGTGGGGGGGGGGGGGGAGGTTGGGGGTGAGGTGGAGTAGATGAGGTCTGCGCGGGGGTACCTACACCTTCCTGCTTATTGCATTTTGGGTCAAAGATACCATCACTGCTGGTGTTTCCACGAGACACGTTAGCCAACTAACACCTAGCCTTAAGTAAGAGAAGGGGGAGAGGGAGGTGTGAGGGAGGGGGAGAGGGGGAGCGAGGGGTGGAGAGAGAGGGGGAGACGGAGAAACCAACCGACTGAAGGGGTGTCAGAAGGCATGCACAGGGAAAGAGTGATACAGACGGAAAAAGACAGAGGCATTACAGGGACTGAAATGAGCAAAACGACGGAGGCGAGACCGAGAGAGGATAGAGGGGGAAAGAGAGGAAGGGGAGCGAGTGGAGAAAGGGAGGAGGTTGAGGAGTAGCAGAGAGAGAGAGAGAGAGAGAGAGTGAG